>NC_073711.1:17896732-18200453 GCF_023634085.1 Falco cherrug
CACAGATATTTTCACATACCTGAATCAAGGATTCACTCAGCTTTTCTTCATCAACCTCTAAAATTATATTCTTTATTTCTTCATAAGGCAAACGAAAAGAACCCAAAAATATTGCTGAAATTCAGAAAGAAATCGAATCAACAAAACCAAGAATATTTATATAAGGCATCAACTTCAAGCAAATGAAAAAAATCATATCTTGATACAAATAAAGATGATTCATAATTAATGTTTTTATATAAAATAAATGCTAGATGAGGCACACAATTGCAGTTTGACTTATAATCAATTTCATTTCTAAGAAATGAAAGTATGACAACATTTTTACCTGTTTTAATCAGCCTTAGTTGCTCCCTAGCAGTTTTACTCACCTCTAGCAATAAAGCCCTGTTTTTATGAATGGCAACATCTGCATTACTAAGAATGACTTACCCACTAGAAAGAATTCATCTATTATTTTTTGCTTTCATAGCCATGTATTAATAGCTGTACTGCATTTACAATTGGATAAATTATATTTACATGATATTCCAAGAAAAAAGAAAAAAAAAAAAGAAAAAAAAGAAAGAAACCCAAACCCCTAACTCTATCACTTTTTAGTGTAACTAAACTTATACAAGAGACAATGCATATTGTATACCCTTCAAAATGGAATTCTCATAGCAGTTTGATCTCATAATGTCTCGACAGCGCCCCATTCAATAAATTACCAAGTATCCCTAACACAGATGTATTAGCGCTTTTAATCAAGTGCTGTATATTCAACCTAACTACTAATGCTGATTTTCCTGCATCCATATTTTCAAAACTTGAAGCTTTATATCACTTATGTCATAGTTGATTTTCTGCTTAAGAAAATGTGCTCATGCATGTGGTAATAAACAATGCACAGATTTTGTCTTACACACTTCATTTGCCACAGGCACAGTTGGAGTAGTGACATTTTATGGTATTCCTAATTCAAATAAGAAAATCTGCTACTCTTAATGATTGATTTCCCTCCATAATCAGAGAAGCAGGAAGTTAAAAAAAATTAAAAAGTGCGTTTCTTTTCCTTCCAATTAATAGTAGTAGTATTTCCACCTAACTTATCCTATTTTTGTCTTTAGAAGTCTAACCCCCATCAAGCTCTATTTCTCCAATGCTCTATCCAGAAAGAATAATTAGGAACGGTCTCTAAACCCCAATCCACAAAACCTACCTACACTGTGCCTTCCCTGAACCAGTGATTATAATTTAATTATACTTCCAGTCTAAAGCAATTAATGGAAGAAAAAACTTTTTGTTACAAAAAAATATAGTTCGTTAACATTTAAGTGTATACCATTTTTCCATGTTAGTTTTGCCAATTTGTAGTGATTTCAAATCATATGTATGTAAAACACTCCTGAACTTAAGACTTGTGTTCACATTAGCCAGTTTTTACAAAAAGAATTTCGCACATGCAAGCAAAAAAAGAACATTTAAGAAGTCATGTGTGTACATGCCAATTAGATATTCACCTAATGCATTTCATGCCACTTACATAAATTTTGTGCAGTTTTTCCATCCAAAATTCTTAGTTCTTTAATCCTTTTCTTTGACTGAACTGTTTTCTTTTCTTCTGATTCTTCTACTGCCTTTTTAGCTGGAAAGAATGTATTTATTAAATTCTGACTCATTAACACAACTGTTCAATCTTAACAGACAAATACCAACTCAGCTAGAAAGCCATAATAATGCATCTATTAGAATCAATTCAAGCCAACTGCATCAATGTACTGTAAAATATCCAAAGAAACCAAGCAAATTTATAAAATTAAGAGGAACATGAAATGAAAACATTCATATCAATGACCAATTTTCCCAAGCACTATCAAATTATATTTTATACATTTTAACCTACAAAACCTGTTACCGTCAGCTCCAGTTTATTCCAAGCACTTTTTAAAATACAGTGATTTGGTGTTACCTCAAAGCACGTGAGTGCCCTCTGTTGAAATATGAGTAACTCAAATACTATTTGAACTTCATCCAAAACCAGTAAGACAAATCAGATGAGATTTATCACGTTACACAAAGGTAGGTTTTTAGTAATTATTTATATTGTCACTGGTAAAGAGTGAAAACAAATACGAAAATATCATATATTTAAAACTGAATGGTTTTTTTATTATCAAGGATCACCAGCCTTATATTCAATGCTAAATATTATATAGAAAGGAACATGGTATTGAAATATTTAAAATATATGCAAGTTTTTGCATAAATTAACATACTTAATTTCCACAGAATTTTCCTGTTTAAGTAAACCCATTAACAAGGATTTATGTCCTTTTAAATATGATATTTGGCACTGAAAGAGTAGAAAGTTAACATGCTTAACTTAAAATGTTCATTAAGTTTAATTAAAGTCATTCAAAAGTGACTGAAAATCTTAAAAGACAAATTAGGAGGAAGTTTTAAGCAGACTAAGAATGCCTTTCTTGTCTGAGCATTGCTTTTTGCTGTACTAATCAGCATAGGTTTAATTACAGGTATTTCCTAAAAGGTTATGTTAATTCTCAGTGTACAGAACAATACCTCAGTATCATCCTCTTAAAAAAAAAAAAACACACAAAACAAAACAAAAAACCCAAACAAAACTAAAACAAACCAACAACCCAAACAAAGAAAAGTTATTTTTCTCCTTATACACATTATGGCTAGGAAAACACCTGGCGTAAAATAATTCTACTAGGTTTATACCACTTGAATAATTAGTTTACCTTGGGCATTCTCATACCAGTGTTAACTAAGCTAGTACAAGATAGTTCCCTCATCCCCAGCTACCTCTAAAAAGCCTAAAGCAGAATAAGCTAAACAGAAAAGATAATTCAACAACAAAGCAACACTTGGGCTCCCCTTTCCCTACCATTATTCTACACGCCTAACTACTTCATGACCAGTTTGCTTTATATTTGTAAAAGGACAGAGCTACATATCAGCTTGATAACACACAGATAATAGTAAAAGTTCCTACCAACACCGACCTACTAACAAACTACTATTTATAATCCTGAAGTGTCACTCCATGAAATTATTGCACCCTTAGCACTAACTGTTCTCAATTAAACAAGGAAATTAAACCAGAAGCTCAACAAAAAAACCCCCCAAAAACCACACCCAAGAGTTAAAAAATAGTTGTCCCACAAAATGACAATAAACATTAAGATTTCTGTTATATGAACAGAAACTACTCAAAAGCCTAGATTTGTGTCTTTTGAGACAAGTGAGAGAAATGATTCAAGAAGATGACTGACGTATCCCAAACTTTAACTGTTTAAGAATTAAACCCTCCGTATTTCCATTTATGAATGGGTGTCTGAAGTGCTGAACACCACACACACCCTCATAATCTACCCCAGGTACCAGTTATCATGACGGTTGCACACCGAGGACAAACCTGTCCTGTAGCCAGCTAAGAGAATACACACACATTTCTGTGTGCAATCCTTTCAGTCCCGTGGCTTGCAAAACTGCAGAGGTAACAAAAATATTAAATACTAAAAGAACACAGGAGAATCAGAAAAGGGTTTTTTACCAGATGTCACCCTCACAAAGGTAACACTTGTCCTGCATCGGTAATTCAGGTACACCTGATCAGACACAGCAAGTGAGAGAGAAACCTTTGTGAGCAGGAGTTAAAGGACAAAGTTATTACATGAACCCAACTTAAAACATGTATTTCACTAACTTAAAAGACTTCAAAGACTTAAGTTAGCTTTACGCCACTTCACAGAAAACATGGAGAAGTACTAGAACCAGATGCTTATGTGACTGCACACAACACAGCATCAACACCATCTTACCAACCTAAGACCTGTAGGCAGGAAAAGACATTAAATCACCAGCATTCTCCAACAGTTTGACTCATGCTTGAGATTACATTAAGCATCAGTGAGCTATCAAAAGGCGTGCTCTTCCCCCTCCTCTGTTAGCGGTGCTCTCGCTCTGATCACTTAGTCCATCTTCACAATGACTCAACAGTGACAGGGACCATGGATTAGAGAATTTAAGAAAATAATTAAATCAACAAAAAGCTACTTAAAACATTTCAGAATCAATATGCTACTGCTGACCAACCTCCTTGTCCTTTTCAGGTACTCCCTTCATAAGTGCCTGTTTGAAGATGAGACACACATTTTTTGTTTGATGCCACAGAACCAGAAGGAGAAATGAAAAAAAATGGATTTCATAGCAGTCAACATAGGGTAGCTCAAAAAAAGCAAGATGAAAAATCAATCTGGAAGCTAAAGAGTCTGTATTACTTCATACAGATCTTGGAGTTTAATACTCTGATTATTCATTAGAGCACTTTGATAATGGCACTGGCTTACATCTTCATTGAAAACGAGCTTTTTTGCAAACTGGCAAGTTTTACAGACAGTACCTAGAACTAGTGACGGTCATACTCAGGTTTCTGTAACAAAGATGGCCATATTTTAGGAAAAAAGGCGTATCAGAAGAGAAAATTCCTCATGTTCTGACCACCACAGCTGGTTAAACAATACAACACTAAAACAAACAGGTCAGCTCTCCAAGTCTGAAGCTTTATTCCACAGGGTCCACCTCCTACCCAACTCCATGAGTTAGCCATCCACCTCAAGTACCCTGCTTAAGTTTGCCTCTCTCCTTTCAGAACACATAATCAGAGTTTTCCCCACTTTAAATAGCTGAGTCCAAATTCAGCCTTCCAAAATCACGGCTCACCCGTTTTACTTGCCAGAACATACTCACTAATTAAGTTTATGTCAGTCCTCCACTGCATAAACAGCCCTGGAACAATGGCAGAATCCTGCCCAGGTGCTCTAGCAAGTCACCCTTCACCAAAGTGATAAGTAACTCCTTCGCACGTTCTCAGTAAGAAGCCCAAGTATTTTGTCACCACATGAAAGCTGTACCAGCAGAGTTCAGACCCAAAAGGACCTGCCAGGTTGTCCCCTTGCACTTCAGATTAGCATTGCCTATTATCACACCCATGGTGAAGCACATCTACTGTGTTCATGCAAACCATTTTTAAACCTCCACCTTACATATTTTTTCTTCTAGAAAGCTATGTCCAAATACTAATCTACATACATTTGTGTAAAAAGGGATTGTCTGGAATACGTATATACATACACATAAACACTCAGGCACACATACATGTTTCTTCACTGTTTTAAAGAAATGAAGAAAATCATACTCTTGGTTGTTTAAAAACGTCCCAATTCAGTGGGGAAGAAGTAAGCAGCGAACATTTTTTTAAAAAAACACAATTAACATTAATTGAAATGACAATATAGCCACTAATGCATAATTATCTCACACTGGTTACATGTATAGAACATTCTGGTTGGGTTTATGTTTCTTCACAATTTACCTCAAGCAAACAGGAGAGAGAAAGAGGAGACACAGTATGATAAAGCAAAAGGGGAAAAGGGTTTTAGCATACACAGATGTCTTTTTGAAGACCACAAACTACAGATCACAACACCAACATGATGTAAGCTATTTTTTCTTTTTCTCTTCTCTTTTTTTTTGCCCCTTTTAATTTAGAGTTCTATTTTGCTAGTAACAAGAAATTTGTTTATCTGGGTTGGAAGAAAAAAGCTGATGCAACATGCTGCAAGGGATTGTTTTCTGTTCATCTAACATTATGAGACGCATGTGCAGCTCAAGTGTGTACCTTCAGTGTTACCTTCAGCTGGGAAATTTAATCCCACTGAAAGTGCACCTCTTGAAACCCATTTAGGGTCTAAAGAAAGACTGACAACACTAAAGAAAATGTTATGTAAGTTTAATGATACATTAAACAACACTAGTAATAATTATGGTAAAGAACATACACAAACATGGTGAAATACTTCAGAGACATAATTAAGAACAAAATTCTACCATCAGTACTTTTGTACCTCTGTAGCAAAAAAAGTAAACAGACATGCCTCTCAAAAAGTACCGTTCTACACCTGTTCATTAGTTTAGCTACTGAATGGCATTAAAAGCCATCATGAAAAATTTTTAGAAATACCACAAAATTATATAGTATGTATTTGAGCTGTTAAATCACTTTACTTCAAGCTAAAATATCCAGTTTGTATTAAATTCCTCCTTTCCTTTTTTTAAATAAAGAGCAGCTAACTTTAATAAAGAGCTAACACTAAAACCTGTCAGTCATGAATATGGTGAGAATGAAAATTAATGTGAGATAAAAAGGAGTATTTAGAATTCCAGTGGGGAGAAAGCAGAGATTCAGGTGAATGTTAGCCTACCGAAACCTGAGCTTTAATCTCCAATTTCTATCAAGTCTACCCACAGTGCACAAACACCCTTATATTGTCATGGAAAAAAGAACGAGTAATTTCATCTTATTCCCATCTGGCATGTGGCTTACCAATTGTATTTACTAGTATTTGGCAGCAAAAGTAAATTTACAAAAAGTAGTAATTGCTTTACTATTCCCTTTACCTGAAAGGACATCTATTCCTATTACAGGAGTACAGGGAAAAAAAAGTTAAGTGTACATATAGTTGCAAGGGATGTGAACTATACATACAACACTATGCTTGAACAGCTTAAACTATTAATTACACTGAGTAGTTCAAAATAAACCCCATTGACAAAATTTGGTAGAAAAATGAAATCACAGAATGACAGAATGGTTGGGGTTGGGAGGGATCCCTGGAGATCACCTAGTCCAGCCCCTGCTAAAGCAGGGTCACCTGGGGCAGGCTGCACAGAGTCACGTCCAGGCGGGTGTGAATGTCCCCAGAGAAGGAGACTGCACAGCCTCTCTGGGCAGCCTGTCCCAGGGCTCTGCCACCCTCAAGGTAAAGAAGTTCTTCCTCATCTTCAGAAGGAACTTCTTGTGCTGCAGTTTGTGCCCTTTGCCCCTTGTCCTGTCGCTGGGCACCACTGACAGGAGCCTGGCCCCGTCCTCCTGGCACTGGCCCTTAAGATACTTGCAGACACGATGGGATCCCCCCTCAGCCGCCTCCTCTCCAGGCTGGACAGGCCCAGCTCTCCCAGCCCTCCCTCACCAGGGAGATGCTCCAGTCCCCACATCATCTTCATAGCCCCGTGCTGGCCCCTCCCAGCAGCTCCCTGTCTCTTTTGAACTGGGGAGCCCAGCACTGGACCCAGCACCCCAGATGTGCCTCACCAGGGCAGAGCAGAGGGCAGGGTCACCTCCCTCGACCTGCTGGCCACCCTCCTCCCGATGCACCCCAGAAATGATGCAGCCTGTAGTTCCAGACAGCAGAATGAACTCTGGCAAGTGTTGCGCCCTGAGGGATTAAGACAGCCAAACTGCACAAATTACCCGCTAGTCATCAAGAAGTGCAAATGTGTCCAAAATCACCCTGAATGAGCAGAGCCCTGACAATGGCAACATCAGAAAAAAACAGTGCAAGCTAAATGTACTAGTGACCAAGGAGGTATTTTCTATCCAGTCCTACAGCAAATTAAACTATAGAATATCTAATGGATCTGTGATGGGCTGACCACAGCTGGGTGCCAGGTTCCCCCCAAAGCTGCTCCGTCGCTGCCTTCAGCTGCGCAGGGCAGAGAAAACACAACAGAAGGCTCAGCCTTGGCCAGCGGTGGGTCCATCTCGGATCCGGCTGCCACAGGCTGCATCTGGCAGCTTCTCACAGAAGCCACCCCTATAGCTCCCCCAGCTACCAAAACCTTGCCATGCAAGCCCAGTACAGGATCCCAGACAGGAGACTGGGAGATGCCACAGTTCACACAACTAAAGGTACATTTTCTCTCCTGGACCACATCATCTCTCCTGCAGAACATGCATGTCATGCAATTTGTGAAATGCATAAACCAAGATCAAAATCATTTGGTATCCAAATTCATTTACAGCCTCCACACTGTCATGTGGTCTTAAACCTTGACAAATAGCAAACCATTTGCCCAAATATCTAGAGATAAATGCAAGAGCAGCAACAGATGCTAACCACACCCTCTTGTCAATTAAGTCCGCAGCTGTGTGATCTCATGTTTATTCCCAATGCCACCTGGCATTTTTCAGTTCACCTAAAATCACTCAGTCATCAGTTCCTGAAGTAAAATTAATTAAGCACTCCTGCTGTCACTTTGTCCTTTCTGCAATCAGAAGAGCTAAATACCTGGTACAGCATTTAAAAAAAAAAAAAAAAAAGGAAAGAAAGAAAAATGTATTACAAAGGAAGCAAGTAATTGATTCGAAAGTGGATCTTAGTTTCAGCTCTCAAGATAAAAAAAAATAAAACTGACTGGAGAAAAAAAAACACATGGAACCTCTTGCAATCTGGTATGTCTTTTGCCTAATTAATGTAATCAAGCTGAAGGAAGTGACATCAACCCAACAGATTATGCTCTGTGGAAGAAAAAAAAATAAATATCTCAACTTAGTTTTACAAATTAGTTTTGAAAAAAATAGCAGGGGATCTATATTCCTATTATTTGTTTTTAAAATACAATTAAAATACACCACATTTAATGCCTATATGAAATAGTTCTTGTTCCATAAAAACTGCCCTGAAATGTTTTTAATTAGCCTAATTTTCAAGTACAATTTGAAAACCTGCATCAAGAACTTGTGCAATGAAGTTGCAGAGTTAAAGCATACTTAATTAACCACTCCCTGTTGCAGTTGCTTTCAGCTTTCCACGAACAGCTTTGATTTCAAGTAGATGTCTGGGCCATAAATAAAAACCAAATAAACAAAAAAATCCATCCAGCCCCCCTCCCTCCCCCACAACTGATTTTGCCCCCTATCTAGCCTGCTAAAGATCATACAAAGAAAAGTTACTTTTGCTGAAAGATGGTAAGAAAATAATAATTCACCACGTACGGATGGTCACAGAAATCCATGCAAGTGTTCCTTCTGAACATTAGAAAAACAAACAACAGCAGGCAAACAACGATTATACAAATAATATCCTCAATAGGCCTACTTAACTGTGTTGTAAGATGTGCCGTAAGAAGCTGGAATAAAAGCTACTAGCCTTTTCCACAAACTCTTCTCTCACATTCTCTCCATGAATATATGGAAGAAAACCTCAGGATTGTGCACCCTGTTTCTCCTTTTGCCATTGCTATTGCTTCAACATCTGCAACGCTTAACGCAAACACACTGGGTTTTGCTCCAAAGAGATGCTTATCCTAGGTGGGCTTTCCTGGCACTGCAACATTAGGTGTCTTTGTTGCTTATATATTAGTGCTTGGATAAGGACTGAAGAGATCAGTCAATTCATTTTAGAAGTTATATAGGAAGTTTTTATGTGGGTCAGAGAAGACATTTGCCTGTAAAAAAAAAAAATGCTGCTTATAATAGTATTTCCAATTTAGACAGTCAAATGTCCCAGTTATATTTTTTGCTCTGATATCAGGCCATCATCACCACAGAACTACGAGATAGGATAGCTATAATTATCTTCCAGATTCTGACACGCCTCATATCGACACAACTTCCAAAAGTGGAAGTACCAACATCCAGATAAAAAAAAAAACTCCAAGTAAAACAGAACACCAAAAATTGCTATCCCATTTTATCAAGATTCTAATAAACTCATTTTCTGTTATTACTATGAAAAGTCTAGTAAATAAAAATCTTTTAAATGAATAGTTCAGCTCTTGTTCCTTTTAATTAGACTTGTAAAAAGCACATGTTTCGCAACAGAGACACTTAGGGGAATGACATTTTCCAAAGGAATTTTAGCAATAATAAAGCTAAAAAAAGATCCCAAGATCCAAAAATCCCTTTATACAGTCAAGTAGATACTGGCATTTAATGCAACAAACTAAAATTTTGGTAAAACTGATGTGCTAAATTTATTTATTTTCTTCTTTCACTGTGATAATTGACATCAAAAGCACCTGCCTAAATATTTACACATTATGTAAAATAAACATCTCCAAATGCACATTCCAGGACCCTCCCCCTTTTTGAAGTGTTTCTCTACCATCAAGGTTTTAAACAAACATGCATGAAACATTGTTTCACTTGTACATCTCTCAATCCCAAACGCCTCAATTTGTTTACCATTTCAAGATACACTGTAGCTTTTTAAGTGTCAAGTGTTAAACCTGGTTATACACTGACCTACAGAGTGAAATAGACAGTTACATGTCCACTGACTCAGTACTTAAGAAATGTAATGTAATGTTTATTAAAGAAAATTCTATCCACCTATTAACTCAGAATTAGAAAAAAAATATTGGTCATCAGCTTTATTGTATTATTTAGCCAGCAGAACTCAAAGGAATGCTTTCATACTCATCAGGTCCAAAGCATAACTTTACAGGGGGAAAAGATCATATTAAAAATAATTGGGAAATTATCTGACTTAATAGACTTCATTTATTTCTATAGCCAGTAAGCACTGCACTGTGAAGTTGACTGCTAATCACAGCTTTGATAGCTAATAAATACAAATAGCAACTTTTATCCTTATTTATCTCATGTTGAGAAATCAGTCTCCCATAAACAAATGTTTGAAATTGTGGCCTTGTGGTGGGTGGTATCAAAGAAATCTAATTAGTTGCATGTAATCTATAACAAGCATACATTTCAACCTGATCATATGCGGGCAAAAATAATACTACATGCCAGTGACAACAATACGGGCTATTGCAAACTTCAAATTAGAATTACTTACAAGTTGCAACCAGACACATTAAAGGGCAGTGACTTGTTGAGAACAGGAACTGTCACACCATACGTTGTCACATGGAAGACATATTGCAACTTTCCACATCACAATCACTGTGACTAATCATCATTCTAACTAAGGTCATCCCAATAGAGTTTCAACATACTGTAACAGTGAAACATTTCTGGCATACTGATGTAACTCTCTGAAAAACAAACAGTAACTGAGATATTTGACGATTCCATACTAACACAACCAAAACCATGAGGTTCCCCTCCCAGTAACTGGGATAGGACAACTGATACTTATTAGATAGTGGCCATCATTCAATGATGCATTACTGTTTGTCTTTTGTTTATCACATAGTATTTTGGTCTTCCCCTCTGCGGTCTTTGAAAACACAGAGAAAGTAAATAGAAATTAGGTACTTGTGAGACTTGCAATGACAGAAAGAGAAGGCAACAAACAAGACAGACCAGCAAACAGTAGTTGAAATACTGGAAAACTACACATTTGTTTCAAATACAGAGAATGTCAATGTCACAGGTTATGAACGCTAAAGAATCTGAGTTTGCTGAAGACAAAACACAATGAAGACCTCACTATGCATGAAGATGTGACCTCTGGCTCAGAAAAAACTGTCAAGTGTTGAAGGCTGGGAAGTATCACTATTTAGTTTATTCTGTCTACGTATATAAAGAGACAGACATTTAATATATATTAATTAACATGTATTTACTCTTTTTCCTAATCATCTGCTCTCAGTCACCTTCTGAAGACAAAATACAGGGCTCAACCAGCTTTAAGGTAACCCCGTATGGCTGTATCCATTATTACTACCTTCTAACAGATTTACCTTGAAAAAGCTTTTTTAGGGTCTAAGTATGTCAGAATGTGTTCAAAACACCCAGGTGCTCACTGAATACCTGTGCAACGATTATCTGTCTTCAAGAGGTAAAAGATAAATTACTTCCACATTACAGGATTAGTCTTAGGAGACCTATCAGAGTACTAAATTAAGCAGCTTACATTGTAGCAGACTAAAAATAGTCCAGAAACACACAGCTACCAGTCTCTCACCTTTATAAACATCATCAGGTTTCACTATTTGCCTCAGCACACTTTAAGTATCTACACATACAGAATCCACAGTATATTCTCAATTTAGCACATGTAACCTATGCTTTGCTTACCGTTATACTACCAATGTAAGCAAAATCTGGCAAAAAATGATTCATTAAGAAGGCAGCATCTAAGTGCCAATGATCCAAATGTCTTAACAGCAAGAACAAAAAATGTCAAAGGGAAAACCTCAAAACTTATTTCATATCTACTGCCTTTCCGAATATGCAACTTAGATATAATTCCACGCTGACTTACAAAAATCAGCCAGTTTACCATATGTGGACTTTTTGCTTTTAGAAAGGCTTTAGACAGTAAGTTTCTTACTCATCTGCCTCTTCATATTGGGAAAGTGTTCTGTGATAGTATTCTAAAATAATTATGTTCCACCTTACAGAACAGAAAAAGAAATTATGTTTTTCTGAAAGAATGAAGTTTCAGAGAAGTTTCAGCTTCTTACAACTGCACAAGACACAACATCTACAGAACATACGAAATGCTAATTTCACATTTACATCCTTTAACAAGTAATTCAACAACTCAACAAAATTACCAGTTTTTTATCTGTGTTAATGTCTATGTACCTAGTATTTTCAATTTCTCAATGAAATCAGAAACTTAATAGCATGATTAACTTTTAATCCTTTAGATAGCTTTTTAATATATCTTCCTCCAAAGAACCTTTATTCATTTAGATAACATATCTATCCTTACTCTATGTATATATGGCAGAAAGTCTTGCAATGACAGATATTCTGTTCAAAGCATCTCCTAATAGCATTACAGTTGAAACTACTATCCATCAGATAAAAGTTGTAATCTCAAAAGCAGATGAGGAATTTTTTTTTTTTTTTTTTTTTTGTCCGCAATAATGGAAAAAATATCAGCTTTGCACATAAAACCAACAGGCATGGAAAGGGGAGCATTTTCTCAATCTACCCTTGCACAGAAAAAAACCCACATTGTGTTTCATCTCAGAGAAATTTGTGCAAAAGTATATTTAGGATGTAGCATGAACTAGCTATGGGTCTGACAAAAGATAGAGGAAACATCTCTAATCCAGACTTAAAATAATTATTTTACAAGTAAGACTATAAATTTAGCTTATAACTACAGCTTTGTTTACAGTGGGGTTTTGTTTATTTAAACAAATGCACTGTTATTTCTGAAACTCTGCTGGAAGCTTTCAGGATGTTAAAATATAGGTGCAGAGTGTATTTAAGTCTGCACAAACTTCCCTGCTAAGTAGCTGATCTGTTTTCGATCCTTTCCTCTAGACACATTTTTTTTTTCTCCCACCTTCCCTTGGGTCACAAATTTATGCTTTCCTTCAGCTGAAGAACCTGCATTACAATGCTCAGCCTTCTACTAGTAGCTAGATATGGAGCTTCCTTTACCAGTATTGAGAAAGTTTCCCAAAAATATAGCTACAGCTGCAAATAACACATCAGAAAGCTTAAGACGTTATTTAAAAACCACCATGCACAAAATTAGAGAACACAGACCAAGAACTGACAAGTGATTGACCTCCAACTCATTATCAGTGTATTATGTGCATACATGAAGTTATACACAAGAAAGATAAGCCATACTTGACAAAAATTTCCACAACAGATAATCTTAACAGTTCATTTAACAAAAAAATGACTGTCAAATCCGTGGAATGGTCTATTTAATCATGTTCTGAGTAACTAACTCCAAATTAAACAGATTTTTCCAGTACCTGACTAAAATTCCCTTGCTAAAAACAAAGATGGAAAAAAAATACTTGAAGAAGAGTAACTTTTGAGGATTTTTTTTTGTTTTGACATTAGAGAAAGCTTTCTGTTTCGTCTTGATCTTTTTACTTATTCATACAGAATGTGTTTTATTCTAGGAATACATATTTATATTTGTTTAAAAACAAACAAAACCCACTTTTCAGTTCAACACAGATTCTTTTTTCAGTTCAACTTCTGAATTTCTTTTGCGTCAAATTCATAGAAAAAATACTCTCTGTAAAAGCATTATAGATCAAGACTACTTCATGAATGTATTCATATTTCATGCTAATTAGTCTTTGTACAGAAACCCTTTCCCTGGTGTACCTAGTACATGTGTCTCTGTCCTCCACTGCTCGTTAGATGTGCTATAGTTTATTTGAGCACTGCATCACTGAGACTGAAATAGACATTTCAGAATACAAAACTGCTTCTCTTCCTCTGCTGTATTTTATAGAGCTGCTAACAAACAAAAGTTCTATTTCCCTTAGAAAAACAAGCCATATCGTAGGTACAGAATCTACTACCTAATAACAGAGTTATCACACTAGGCTGGAATTCCAAACTTCTTGAATATATGTATGTATACATTTGTTCACGTGTGACAAGCAGTGATCTTTACCCTTTTCCAATGGGGACCTCTGAAACAACCGATGTAGGAAAAACACTAAAGCATGAGTTTGAGTTTACCTCCCCTTTACTTCTTTTATAGCCAGAAATGACAATTCCACCTCTTCTCTGCAAGATCTTTATTTTTAAATTCTGAGAAATCGGGTCTAACAAATACATACATGAATTCTCTAAGCTACCACCTAAAATTTAAGACATTATAACTAAGACAGCTCAGTCCCAACATCATTAAAAACACATACAAGAGACCTTTTAAGGCAATACATAGCTGTTTCATACTCCAGTATTTTTCCTTCCAGGCCTCTAACACAAAACACTGCTCTACAAGTTCTCCACAACCCCAACACCAACTACACTGTCTGCAAACCAGTCCTTATAATTTCCACAATCAGATTTTTATGAATGAAATAATACATAAGAGGTTTTAATTTATTAATTTTATATTAGCAAACAGTTCCCAAAATTTACTGAAGGAATACCGATGAATACCTAAAATTACTCCAGCAGCAGAACTATCATGCTTCACTTAAATGGAATAACTATGATAGTAAATATATCACACTTCAGGAAAAAAAAAAAAAAGAAATAGCCTGCCTTAAATGCTACTGCTGAAGCTTTTTGACAAAAAACAAACAAATTTAAACTTGTGGTGAAGCTGAGCAGCAGGGGTTTCTGTATTAATTCTTCCAGTTCCGCGCATTTCTTTACCAAATGGTGGTCTTACAGCTAGTGTATACATACGTGACATACTCTACAATCTCAGTTTCATGCTTGGCACTAAATAAAGACAGATAATCAGCATCTCTCTGTAGAGGTAATACTGTCAGGAAGTAACTAGCAGGGTTTCTTATTTTGTGTCCTTCCTCCTCAGGTCTCCAGTGGGGAAGACTAACCTGTCCTAGTGACATTTCAAAAGGGTTAAGAAGTGCTAATTAAACTAAAATGGAAGGAATCACCTCCACCTTCGAGCAACTGACCTGGATTCTGAATAGGCAAGATGCTGATTTTGAACATGAACATGATGTTTATAGGAACTGTGTGGAATACATGGTGATATACATTAAAGCAACCAATGCAAAAGCTAGCAACTTCTAAATATCCCAGACCTCAAGCTATTTCCCATCTGTGTCTTAATCTGAATACAATTTCATTCACATACAGACTACTTGTACTTGATTTTCTGAAGCTGCAATTATTGCCATTCTTTATGTAATGCTAACCAAGACCCGAACTACTCAATCCAAATCCTTCTGATACAACACCAATGCTCTGAAAAAATACTACTGCACACGTTAAGAAAGCAAGCTCCAGGAATAACAAATAGGAGGAGATCTAAGAAAACTGAATCTCTCTCACCTGTCCCTCATTAATTTTTCCCCTTATGAATATACTACAAAGCCTTTAAAAGCACAGTCATAAAAGAGACATAAGTGTATTACAGCCCGGGATCTCCAGCTAAGTTCCTCTATCTGTTCAACCCTATGGCATGATCATTCTAAAAAGCATTATTTATATTAGTTTCTGCAGGAAAGCAAGACAATACACAAAACATAACACAACTGAGACTGAGCCTAACTTCTAAGAAAGCCTAAACAGATATTTTTTATCTGGGACAGTCTTCATTCACTATCACACGATGAAAAAAAATTTACAGTCCCAAACTGAAAATAACCTAAATGTATATTTCAAATTTCCTGTATGTTTCAAGAGAAAGTCTTCACAAAATATCAGTGTTTCCCTCACCTTAGTCCACCACAAACAAAACCTGTGGTCAAAATATTAGTATTAGTGAAGTCATTTATGAAAAGAAAAACTTCACTTGTTCCAAGCAGTATTTAAGACAATGCTTACCTGTACATTTCATCATACAGCATTGTAATTAACATTAATTCGTATGAGAAAACACAATCAACACAGAACTGTCAAGCACTCCCATGTCAAGCGAGTAAAACACTGTTACAGTGGTTTTTAAATACAAATTTTGGGGTGAATATTCATCTTCTGATCTACTTCTAGCAAATTAGTATAATTACTAGTAGGTCATACCAACATAACATCTGTTTTACATAGTATGTTTTTTTCAAAATAAAATACATATTTTGTGAATCTATGTTGCAAATGCCACAAAGAAAATGAATCTTCTAACTTACTGAAAGGTGTGTTAAAACACTATTTGAAATAAAACACAAAGAACCAAAATTTACAATTATTGCCTCCTAATTGGAAGCTTTTGTTTGTTTTGGCCCCTTCAGAATGCTATGCTCATTTTAGTTTTTTTGTGCTAGGATGAATGAAATGGGTAGCGATGCTCTTGAAGTAAGACACACACCCTGTTCAACAGGAGCAAGTGCTATCTAACAGCTACCACTTGCACAGTGGCTTCTTCACAGAACAAAATTTACACAGGAACATACAAGTAATTCTTGAGAGGCTTCATTTGTGATTCTCCTGAACAGTATCCCAGCTGCGGCAAAACTACATGCATCATTCCTAAGCTCAGTTTGGAAACCATGCTTCTCTGTGTAACTACTGAAAGTTTATTTACCAAGCATAACTATTAAGAAGTCAACTTCTGCAGATAAGCTTTAGTACCTGATGCAAAACAAACTATAAAGAACACATGCACCTTTTTCCCTCCTTTTTTCTCTTGATACTTCAAACATAGCAAGACTGGGTCTAGTTATCTGGTACAAATTGCCCCTGACACTTCTCGGCAGAAAAGCTTCTATTTCATTGCTATTTCTATACAAGTATTTTTTCCCCTCCAAAAATATATTTCTTATACATTAACTATGATTGTTGGTAAATAATTCCAAGATTATTTAAGAAACAAAAAAAATGCATATAAAAATACAGAGCCGCAAAAATGTAAATCTATGCTAAGTGGTAATAATTTCAGGCATAAGTTTTTTTAAACAATCTAAAGCTTTTTCCATTCCAAGGTTTGACACTTTCACTACTGGACAAGTCTGGTTGAGAAGAAAAGAAAAAGATGAAAAATGGCAAACTAGTAACTCTTTCTTCTTTATGGTACTTGCATTTATTCTGTTGTTGAAAAAGAACTATTTCAAATTCACTGAAAGATGAAAACAAATGAGCCTGCTTCACTTCTATCTGAAACAGATACAAAGACAGATTATCTAAGTATGCAATCTAACTAAATGAAATTCCTGTAAGACACAGAAACATTTGGTGACCCCACACTGTGAAGCAGTACCTTCCTTGGGTTTGGATTCATATACTTCTGAAAAGGAGAGGGCAAGGAGGGAAAGCAAACATACACATCCTGAATTAATCAGAAGACCAAGGGAGCCACCTGCAGTTTGCAATCCAGAAACAAATACATTATGAGTCTGTGGGATTTTTTATTTCAACAAAGCAACGCATATAGTTGAGCCAGTACAACATGACTGTGCTTAATGCTAGAGATTCCTGTATAAAACTGGAGCATGTGGTCTCACACCGACAAATACAGCTGTGTTAAAGGAACGTTGGCCAAAACTGAGTCCATTAAAAGTTTGTAAAAGTTTAAGCTCTTTGCTGAATGTGGTCTGGGCTTCTTAGCACATCAAATTCAGATCCATTTTTTGAAAGTACTAATCCCTTTTCCTCTTCTTTATAATGTGAAATGTAAATGAATGTAAACAGTTTTCCTTCAAGTTTGATGATGCACCAACCTTATTCTTTAGCTGATACTTATCTCTTTAAGAAACAGCTGAAGAGATAAACAGAACTTTTTTTCTCCCCAGTAAAAATGGCTGATAAAGAATGATGCATATTTCATATTGTCGTTTGTCAGTCAAGAATAACAGTGAATATAAGCTTTGTAATATTCACAGAGGAACACTGCACAGAAGTAGAATCAATCTTGAAATATTATATGACTGATAGAAGAATAAGAACTTGAAAACTGCACTTAAGGAATGCAAACAATTCCTTCAGTGAGAATGGTTGAAGCTAAAACATTCATTCTTATAATAGACTCACTGGTCACAGAGGGGATTTAAAAAAAAATAAAAATTCACATCAGAAAGATATGCCTGTTAAGCAGGGGAGCAAGGGGAAGGAGCAAAAATAAAAAAAAAAAATCAAGTGAATCAACAATATCTACTGACATCTACTACATTGAAACTAGCCTGTCTGTCTCTCTCTCTCTCAATATCTGGGCAGAGGTGTAAATAGAAGGAATCTAAGTTAGTCTAGAAATTCAAAAAAACACTGCAAAATAACACACTATCCTGCAGGAAATGGTGGTTTCACAAAGGAAAAAAAAAATACACACTATTTTCTTCAGAAGATAAAAATCAGCCTGCTTTATATCAAAAATAGAACACAACAGACATAGCTTTAATACACTCTTGCTAAGTAAGTAATTTGGTAGTCAGTTCTATGTTCCTGTCTTGCATAAAGGTACCTTGCACAATTGAAATTAGCAGGTACAGTAAGGTTCAAATGACAGAAACTACGGCGAACATTCAATGGCTCAACGAATTGCAGCAATAGGGCCTCAAAGAAAACTTCCTAAAGACTGCACGTGGGTATCCCACAGATGAACATAAGAACATCATCTGCATGATGTTAACGAGTAAGACTGCACTATTTACTTGCACATGGGTATTACAGAACTAACATGATAATTACGTCAACAAAATGTGTTCAGAAGTGAAGGGTTGTTTTAATTAAAGCCCAATAAAAAAAATATACTAAGGAAATCGCATCTTCCTAGTTTATAATATCTAATTTGTTCAACACACAAATCAAAAACCACAGTCATGTCTTTCCTATTGCTGAACTACAGAAGTTCATATTTTGTGGAAGAATAATTTCAAATACTGAAAGTAGTCTAGTTGTGCAAATTTTCTGGCATCCTTTCTAATAATGGAAAATATTAATTGAAGGTATAATAAGGAGTTCTTGTTGATGCTGCAACCAAGGGAAAATAAAAGCTAAAGTGGGTGGGAATAGCAGCCCACCTACATTCACTACTCCAAGAAAGCTGAAGTTTAGACCTTAATTGCCATGTATTCACAGGGAGTTAGTGGCAATCAAAATACTATCACAGCTCAAGATTTAATAATTCACTTGAATTAATAGATAATCATCAAAGCACTTTAAGGTAGAGAAAATAATGTACAGAAATTTTATGAGAACTGAAAGAAGTCTTGATAAACTACACCAATCAACAAATGCAAACAGAAGACACTAGTCAATAATATACTAGCAGAAAAAAAATTGCCAGTACCTTTTAAATAGTATTTTACCAGCAAGCTAGAAAAACCCCAAGCATACTTAAAAGGAGAAAAATCTCATACAACTCACACAACTTGTGATGAAGAACTCAAGATGCTGATGACTTGTTACAAGACCATTTGACCTTCACTTTTCAGAAGGGCATAGGATGGGTGAGCGTACCATCAGAAAAAAGCAGGGATGGATGATAGGAAGTCTATGTCTGAATGTAAGTTTCAACATAACTGGAGTAATAGTGTTGTATTTTTATTAGACTTAACACATTAACAAAGTACAAATAATTGTTGAAGTCTCCATATATCGTTTGTATACTTTTTGTTCATGAAAACATTGAGTGCAACACCTGCATACATCTATCATACTGCCTATGTATAGTACCAGCTAGTATTCCACCTTCACCTATTTTTAGAGCCAGTCCCTTCACTATTTCCAGCGAATTTAAAAAGAACATTTACCTTATAACGTTTACAATAAACTTATTTGGGTAAACACTGTTATCTGCTTACACTTGTGCTTAAGTACAGTTTTCTGAACTGTTTACAGTCCAACCTTTACAGCCTAAAAAAGAAACTATTCATCATCTTAAAAAAAGTGTTATTAAGAATGTTGACAAAAGAGGCTGTTGGTATCATCACTGCAGTGTTGTTTAAACAACACCTTTTTCTTAGCCTTATCACATCATATGTTCTGTCTTCCTCAGAAGTCATGCTGTCTCCCTGCACTGCTCTTCAGGGTTTTTTTGTAGGTTTGGTACGCTCTTACATTTTTCCAACAACATTTTCCTACTACTTTAAATTGCCCGTTTCTACCCTCTTCCTCCTCAACCAACAAAACAAGTTTAGATACCAAAATCCTGGCACTGACCCAAAACATGAACAAATTAAACATTCTACTATTTTTTCATTATTACTAATATTTTAAAACTAAGCTGAGTGCTGAGTCCTAAAAGTTGTTCAGAAAAGAAGATATCAAAGGTAAGACTGGAAAACCTCCTAAGTTTTCATATTGTCATTACTAAAACAACATCATAATGAAATAAACTATTTAATATATAGTATGCACATAGTACTACATTATACATAGAAAACAAAAATCTGAATATTTTGTTCAATTATAGCCTACATGCAAGTTTGTTATTTTCTCTTGTCCTTTTTCACTCCGACTCCCATAAAGTGAAAACCACATTTCAGGTATTAAAACCTTGCTTCAGTTTTGAAAGCATATCAAAATGATTGTTGAATTGTAGTTTACAAGTCTAATCATAAAGAATCAACAGAACCTGATCGAGAAGCTTTCTATTGAGGTAAGTTGGATGGATAATGAATTCTGTACTGGAACAATCCCAGTAGTTACAGACTATTATGTACTAATTACTACCTTTACAGATCTACTGTACACATAATTAATTTCTTCAGAGCACCACTATCATTCTTGACTGGCAAAATACACAACCTAAATTACAAGAGACAGAAATTAACATGATCCTTTAGGGAGAAGGCATTAACTTGCTTGGTAGTGTTTAGCAATTAGACCATCAATCAAACTGCAAAGGGTGATTTTGATAGCAGCAGGCCTGATACATTGAGTATTGTCACATTATTACAAAGTTATCTGAAGCCCCAAGCACATGATGTATCACAACTCGCCTACAGAGCCATAACATTTTAATCCTTTACTTTCACCTGCTAGAAAACACTTCATCATACAATTACATGTGTATTTAATATTGAAAACATTAAATGCCAACATAGGGAGTTTTTGAAAACATAATCCACAATTCACAGCAGACATCACACTGCTGCCGATGGTGTTATTTTCCCTTACGCTGGTAGACAAGATAAAATTTGCTGTCAGTTATGGGACAGAAGCAAAACTGAGGAAAAGAATGCTCTACTTACACAAAATAATATGATCTGCTTAAATGATTTCAAATATTTACTACTTAGTAGGTTCTTGCCAAGAACAGTAATGTTTTAAACACTTGATTTTAGTTGATGGTTGTTTGTTTTGTTTTTTTTTTTTTTTTTTTAAAGGCGTTCTACAGAAATACAAAGGTACACCCCCCCAACCTGGCCAAACACCAGTAGACCAAGCTTCTGGAGATTTATATACTAAATTAATTCCAGAGATTAATATGCTAAACAGAAATTGTTGTTCAACTTTGTTAAAATATTTCCCTCACTAAAAAATTACTATTATGTATTTGATCAATAATGCATACTTTTTTTTTATTTCTAGCATTTTGATAGTGGGACATCACTAAAGACATCAACAATGCATTCTTAGTTGACAATGTACCTCATGATTTTACTGCGTATTAACAGAAAATAATGACTTAAGATCACATAAGTAGTCTCACAAGGACAAGAGGCATTTCTCTGATCAGTTGGATCTCTTCAGTTATTAAGAAATACTGCAGGGTTCATACCACACCAGCCAGCTAAGGAGGATTGTTCGTTGAGTTTATTTCACATTTTCTTTATACTCCATAAACTGGAAAGGATTATTTTACTTTTAATTACAAAAATATTTCTGTGGTCACACAAAGCTTAAAATTGACCACTAGTTTTAAAAATGAAAATTTTCTCTATGGAAAGGTTACCCTACTTGTTAAAAAAAAAAAAAAAACAAAAACAACAAAACCTGTCTGATAAGGCTGTTGCTTGCAGGTAAAATTTAAAGATTTAAAAACAAGAAGATAAGGTTAAGTTAACAATCCCTCAATAGGTTTTTTTTTTCCTCCTGCTGTTTAAATATCAACACAAATCAATCCTCCATGATAAGATTATTTTGCAAATCAAATAGTACTGAGCCAAATTTTTCAAGTTCTGACTCCAACTGTAAAAGAATGATGCATGTTCTGTCCTGCAAAATCACTGCTTTAACGTTACAGCAATACATAATTCACAAAATAAAACTGGATTATATCAGATTCTCTCTTAGACCAGGTCAAAACAAGTAACTGACTGGAAATTAGCACCATCTTTACTCTTTTCCTCTGTGCAGCTGCACGAGGAAATGTGCATCTCTGTGTTTCATTGTCACCCACAATGCAGTAACCGTCCCATGTCTTAATACCACCCAACTCATCGATGACCACCACAGTTGCCCATTCACTTTCAATTATGCCTGATCCGGAATACCATTTACTTGCCAAAATTAACTATGAGAATATAATCATTGTTTCCACCTCTGCATCTGAAAGCGTAATTGCAAGCTTAACACACTCATCTACAACCCTTAATAAAAATCTGAAGCACTCGAGTCCATTTTTCAGAGGCCCTTAAAAGGCATTCAGATCACCTGTATTTATCTTGAAGAAAAAAGGAGAAAATCCTTCCAGTCTGTACTGAGAACATAATAAATAGGTCTCTGTTAACTTAGTTTAAACCCTGACATGTCAAAACCCTGTAAAGTCTGAAAGGGAATATTTTTTGTTTCCACCGCTCCCTGTACAACAGATGTTTCCGTAACTGTGCTCAGTAACTGATTTTACAGATCAAATGCTGCAGTGACTGTTAGCAATGATCTGAACCTAACTAAATACATTCCACATATTCACAGGGCATCAGTACTATATATCTGATGTTAAAGTAGCAAGTAAAGATTTAACCTTATGCATGCTTTTTAAAACAAAATTTGGATCTAAGAATATCTGAAGTAAAATTATTTTACTGGTCAGGGATCATTCCTTTTTGTTTCTGGTACTCTGTGATTAAATGTTCTTATCTTTTACAAGCAGCTAATCGATGATTGCAATAATTTGTTAACTAATGAAAAGCGTGCTTCAGAGGTGTTCGACTTCCCCCCTGCCCAGCTTTTGGTATCCCAAAGGACCACCTCCTTGGCTGCCTTCCCTGAAAACAGGCGGCACTCAGCAAGGCAGCACACAGTTCAGTGACAAACAACATTATGTTATTCTTGGAGTATCTTAAAACAGTATTTTGTTAAATGAGGAAACCCCCTTAAGTTTCAATCTTTCTGTGCCAGAGAATCATGAATAGAATTCAGAAGTTTAATCAAATTTGAGTGCTGCATCCTATATAGAATTACTCTTTTTCAATAACTGTTTATACTATTATTTGTTTTACTTCAGTTACTACTGCCACTGGCATTCCAAAATGCCATGAAATACAAAATAGTAAACACCAAGTTATCACAATTATTTTTAGTAATTGTCAGTTTTCTTCCACTCATCCATTTATGTTTTTCACATGTTGACTATGTTCTTGAAAGAATATAAAATGTGTTTCTATTTATCTTTCTATCATTCTACTGTAATACACTGGGAGACCACACCAAGAAACGGGACTAAAGCAGAAAATAAATTTGATCTTAGATTACGCTTTAAATAAGTACTTTGGGGATTAATGATCTATCTGCCTGTGGCTGTTAAAACAAAAGGGATTAAGAATGGTGAATACCATTTAATGATTCCCTTTACAGATAGAAACTGCAGAAAAAAAGTTGCTTGTAGGATGCGATTAGAATCTGTGCTGCAACTAAATGCTCTGAGACTCTTCTTGACTTCTAGTAGGCTTTCAATTCTTAAGAAAAACTTGAACTCAAAGCATGACAGTGCTGACTTGCTCTACTAGTCAGCCAAATAAGATTTTAATATCCTGGATAAAATGCATTAGCATTTTTAACACTCTTCCTATCCTTCATTATGGCATATTGTTTTCTACAACAGTTAACCAAGAACAACATAAGGAAGAACAGGAAAAATACCTGCAAGGCTATCACCACAGTGAGCTATTTGGAGTATTTCTGTTGTTCACAGTTTGAGCTGTGCAACTATGTCAACAATAATTTCTTCTCGTATGAAACCGGCAGCTATGTCAAAATTTCAACAGAGTTTTTTTCAGCATTTTTAATGAAGAAGCTTTTCAGGAATTCAGAAACATTTCTTCAGATTTCTGATGAAAGTCTTCAGCTCAAGGCAGAAGCTTGTCATTATCATTATGAAGAGTTTCATTCTGTTGTACGTGTTAATCTGCTGCTAGGGGTTCTTTCCCTTAAAGGTTTTCCTGTCTTGCTGTCACACTAACATCAGTGACAAACTCCACATCATTTTAACCTCACTGAAATGCTATGAACCAAGAATCTATCAAACTTCTGTTTGAAAAAAAGTGTTAAATTACCATCGATGGTGCTTTTGTATTACTGCGTGTAATATCTGTACATTTAGAGCAGTACGTGGGAAGCATTGTAAAAGCAGAATACTAATGGCTCAAATGCAGTGACTACTGAAAAGAGCATGAGCTCTAGGTGAAAGAACAGTCTATCTTACGAAAAACACAGCTATGACTAACTCTTCAAAGTATTTTTAAAAGAGCACAGAAAAAGACACATTCAGAAATAACTCAAATCTACACAATAAATGGTTCAGGAAAGTTATGCTCCTCTGAGAGACCTTCCTTAAGTTAACTTTTCAAACACTGTATTGGTATAAAATGAAGTTCTTATTCTTGAAAGTCAGACAACAGCCAGGACACCACAATCAAACAAACCTCTACATGCAACTTAATTATCAAGTAACAAAATCCTCAAATTAATTGACAGAAGCGACAGCATTCTAGTGGTTCAAATTAAAACAAAAGACTCCCTATGTTTAAAATACAAAGCATCACACGCATCGCTAACTCCCAACGCCAAAATGTTAAAGTAAAAAAAACAAACAACAACAACAACAACAACAACAACCAAACAAACCCACAAAAAAACAGCAGCACAAAAATTCTTCCAGTCAGTACACACATTCATTTCTAAATGCTGTGCTTGCATACTCAGATTTGGCCTTTGAACACTTGATACATCTGACTCCACCTACCTTCAAGAACTGCACATCCAAAAAGTATTTCATATTCTAACTGGTTGATCAATGAACTAAAGATTTATAGCTAGATCAAGAATTCATTCTTTCAGTATCTACCTCTTCTCAGACTCTAATTTTTTGGGCTTCCTCACTAGCTCTTAAGTAAGTTATCATTGAACCATACTTCAACAGTACTTCTTATTTTCAGTGCCTGAAACAAATTACCAGTAAGTGGCCAAATATGAAATAGCGATCAATTGACGATTAAACATTGATAATAATGAAAAGACTTGAAGAGGCTGTGTGTAGCTTCAGAGGTACTCAAAGACCATTTGAAAGCAATGAAAAGCTGAGGATAGTATTGAAGTATCAAAATCATAACCAATATTCAGTTGTTAGAAGCTGCTTTCCCCACTCAAGATACAAATATTATCATTGTATCACCTATTGAAGGAATTAAGTATTTGAGAAGTTGATTATTTTTCATCTAAAACCAACAGCAGAAGAGCTGTTTACACGATATGCTGCGCAGCCGCAGCTACACTTGTCAAAAAGCTGCAGCATACCTTTTATTCTCACTGTATTGTTCTCTCTAGTAGTCAAACCGACCCATTTCACACTGCGTTGCAACAAACAAAAAATTGGTAGACTGACTTCTTTCCCATGGTATTACCCAAACAGTATAAGAAGTGCATATTCACACATTCAACCCTTTGAAAACTAACATATCATTCACTAACAACAGTAACAATACAGTTTAACTGTATATATCTGGGGGGGGGGGGGGGGGGGAATGCTTCTTAGATCACATGACAAATTTCAATAGTAATTGAAGGAGTATATTTAAAGACTTTTTTTCTTTAAAGAGCTGCATACAGTATAAAAAATAATTGAGCAAAGACTAAGGACACAAACACAAGAACTTTGAAAAGAATGATAGTTTCAAACAACTTGTTCTTGAATTGTAACAGAGGACATATTACAGTGTTGTGATTTTGTGATTCAACTGCTTATTTTAATTGCTACACTCTAGGTCTTAGTTGTACTTCTAGAGGACTATGACTTAGCTGAGTGATAGAAGCAAATTTTTGTTACACAACAAAACCTCCACGTGTAGAATATCTGAAGGAACCTGACAACTTAAGAGCTCCCACAACTAGGAATATTAATGCAGGTGAGCATGATTTTAGGATTAAAATTTCAATTTAATTACACTTTGAAGAAAATTCACATCTGTCTGCAACATACCCTGCATTTTCAAGAGGTATTATTACCTCTTCAAGTTCCTCACATTGTGCTATAAAGTGAAGGAGGAGCAATTCTTATAATGGACTTCTATGCTTAGTAAAAACACAAGTTTTATATGATCTTCCTGCTATAAAACCGTTACATGCATTCCATGTTATTGCAGAAATCACACTGATGTCATTGCACAGTTTTAAACTTAATAAAAGCATAATACAAAGTAAAAGAAGAATGTACCTTTCATTTGTGTTCCAAAGGTGAGCGCCAATTTTGCAAACAGTTCTGGGTTTTCATATTTATCTTCTTCAGCTTTTACCCAAAAGCTGTTTTCTGCTATCTCTTGAGGCTCAATCTGAAACAAAAATGGTATCTCCATAGTTAATAACTACTATTTTCAATAGTCGAATTAAAGCAAATGCTACTAGACTTTTGTGATAATTGCACTGAATTGTTAATGTTCCAGATACGATGCTCCCTTAAGGACGCTTCCCAAACAAAACGCCATCAGATCAACTGCCCTGTATCTACTCAACAATTTTTATTTTATTTCCCCCTTTCAACAAGTTTTCCAAACAGCCTTGATAACATGCTGACACCTAGGTCTGAAAATTTTCCACCACTCTCGATTTCTAGAGAGTTCCCAAAATCCTCACCACTGGTATGCATCCTTGCTACAACTGTAGAAAGAGTTTTCTTACACCGCCAAAGTATTGAATACCTTATTTATAAATTACATGTCAATGTGGACCTTTCAGTGACTCAATATCAAGACTGTAGGAAAAAAATATCTTTTTAAATACATGAAAATTTAATACTTAATATCACTTTTTTTAAAACGTAGCTTCCATTTTTCAAATGTAAACACAGATTTCATTACAGTACTTTACTTGATGTTGGCTATATTAAAAGAAGAAAGTAGTCTACAATACAGAGGCTGAAAGTCAATTTGACTTTTCATGTATGATTCCCAACAGCTATTTTGTTTTCAAAATACATTCTTCCTGCAGTTCTTAAAGTGTTATCAATTTTTGTTTACAAGTTTGTTGAAATGTCAATTAATTTTCAAGGGCTATTTGACTTCAAGATGATATGCAGGTAATTTATCAATACTGTATTTGTTAACCTCACTAGGATTTCACTACAACGCATTGGTCCTCCACCTTTTACCATATGATCAATCTGTTAATGTGTAGCTGCTTTACCACCAGCAGCAGGTAAGACTTTTTTTAAAACTACCTTAATCCAACACCAATGGTGAAGACAGTTACAACAAAAGGCAGTAAACAGTAAGAATTTAATTTCCCAAATGATGGCTCCTTAAAAGTGATGATCAAATAGACTTTTCTTTTTCAGTATGCAGGAGATTTTGGCACCATTTCCAGAGCACTTATGCAAAAGTGTCCATCTGCAGTTATTTTCCATTGTCATACAGAGTGTTCACATGTACACTTTATAAATTATTTCTATAAACACATGAACATAATTGATTACAATGAAATTGGCTGCAGTGACCAATACATGTTATAACCTAAAAAGCTTATTCTTCTACATGTTTACAGGACAGTAATCGAGTGTGTTGCAGTTACAGAACTAGTGCAAACAACTCTAGAATCAGATATTACTTAAAAGGACAGCTGGGTATAAAAAGCACAGATTATTTGTATGGCAGGAATTCTTCTCTACTTATGGCAGATGCCTAAATAAATGAAAAAGAGAAATGAACTGTAGGAGAGAAACTATCCTAACCAGACAAAGCATAAAGATTCTAAGACAAGCAGCAACTTCAAGAGAGTATTATATTGTCAGTGGCATACAGATTTTATCACCCACACCCCACACCCCGTGCCAAAGAAATGGGCAAAATATGTATATGATGAAACCTATATTCTGTAAGGAAACAAATCCAGATGGAAATACCCAAACAGACACAAAAAGTTAAAATTAAACTCTAAAAGTTAAAGATAGTAACAGAAGCTAATTGAAATAACAGCCACACAACATTTTCTTAAAAGCCTAGGGGGAGGTGGCAATGCATTTCTAAAACATTAGAGCTACATTTCAAAAAGAGAAAAAACAGGTTGTAAAATAATCCAGAAAATTGTATGATAGATGGTTTGAAAAAAATAATCTTCTAAACAGAAAGACAAGGACATTCAATGGTAAAGTATCTCCAACAGACAACAAACAGTTCATAGAAGGGGAAGAGAATTTTTCTTTTTTATAAGCATTTTAAAGGTTACCATACTGTATAATTCAAATATCCTAAGTGTACACGAACTAAAAGGACTTTTATATGGCTAGATTAATTTCAAAAAAAAAAAAAACAAAAACAAAAAAAAAACCAACCAAACACCCAAAACAAAAACACCACCAACCCCCAAATCTCTGGATTCCAAGACTGGGTAATGCCAGATTCAGTCACACATGAGCATCTATTTTAGTATGACAACTGATATATTCCTGTTTCTTTTAGTAACACAACTAGACTATTTAAAACAGTCTGGTTTTTTCCTCCAAAAAAATAATATATTCGTGTGGCTGACAGGAGTTTAAAGATGTTTCGTACAGATGAACAGCAGGACTATATAATTCCTTTAAAATTCAGAAGCTTTAAAGTTAATATTTGTTTTCAGAAAAATGTTCAATTTTCTGGAAATACACTGAGAATCATATGTAAACAAACAAAATATACCCCTCCATTTTGCTGCACTCTACAGTTACTTTTAACATCAGCCTCATCTACAGTTCTCTATAATGGGCCTGAAATTCCCTGTCATACTGTATGCTATAGCACTAAGAACACACACTGATGTGTGTTAACCAAAGCCAAAGATTTCAGGTCTCTTTTCCCCCCAGATACTTTCAATTCCTCCTCCCACAATAAAGAGGCAAAGTTATCATTTATGCTTACATGCAGATTATAAGTATTACAGACAGAAAAAGTAGGGAGTTTTAAACTTATTTTAACATTTCCTGTAATTGATTTATTAAAACATGGTCAACTATTTTGAGTATCCTTCTAATCATTCTGAAAATCTGTTTTTAAGCTACTACTACTAGATACATTTTCAGATTATATTGGCATATCTCCAAATATTTTGAAATCCAATGGCAAAATACTAAAGAGCAGTTATGAACATCAATTCTGCTGGTAAAAGAAACCATCAATTGATATGTCATGCATTTCCACACTGATTTTACCTCAACATTCTATATTCCTCCTTCCAAAGTTAGAAGGATTAATCATTGGCGATACTGCTCTTACTTGTTACTCCGAAGAAAGAGCCATTTCAGTATGCAACAGTTCAGAATTCAAAGGAACACAAAACCTAAGTTTATTTTTTAGTTAGAAAGGCGATTAAGATCACTTATTCAAATATATCAGAGGACAGTCTAGTTCCTCCTCCAACAGCAAACACCTGTCGGTACTAGTTCTTGAAAGGTTTTGCTTGAAATGGTGATGGTACATATTCAGAAATTATACAAAGCTACTTAGCTTAAATCATCTCAAAAACCCCATGGAAAAAACATTTCCAAACACGGTTCAGTGCTGCTCCCTAAGACCATCCATCGCTACGTACACTCTTAGAGCTGAAATCCCATTGTGTCTGACAGGGTCGATCAGCTACGTAACAACCTCAATGGACATATGAGCCTTGTGCCTAGCACTACTGTGAGAACAGCCTACAACAGACTGTCATTTCTGTGCCAGCACGTCATTCATTTCAGAGGGTTTATATTGAAACGATGCAGCATCCTTAGCCAGAAGCAGCACCTGGCATCCCATGTCATCCAGCTCCATCCAGGACAACATGACAGCACTCAACTTTATAGAAAGATGTATATCTACATCCATATGAATTTCCTTACATTTCTACCAGCTGTGAAACATCCTGAAAAAAACTTGCACTACTTCAGGGTACAATTTAAATTGCAGGTTCAACAGTTGTTTAATGTTAAATTGCAACTTATGGTCAGCAACTTCAGTCTGTAGCCACTTCACTTTTATCAGCAATTTGATTTTACTAAGTTCTTGGTACCAACACACTATTGAGATGGAATATGATTTTCAAGAAAAGTGTCAGACACTACTCATAGTACAAAGATTTCAGTACCTTGACAAATAAGCAGCAGATATCCCGTCAAACTACACTGAAGTCCGAGCTAGAGCACAAACCAGATAGCATGCAAAATATCAACATCCTGTTTTGATATGCCTTGATGATTTGGTGATCTATGTGTTTTTTTCCTACAGCAAACCTCAATACAGCTATCACCTTTTATACCACTAAAAAACTGCCAATCACAGACTGCCTTTAAGATGTGATGGTTTAGTCTTCATGATAGATGCAATTACCGAGTTCCTCATATATATTTCATTTATGTGGAAGGAACAGAGACTATACTGATGAAAGAGGGATTTTAAAGCAACACATACACAAACACACACCTGAATACCAGCACTACTTCTCACATCACAAAGTGACCAACTATATTGAGAGGCGCTTAACTAGTAACTGCTCCTACAGGTTAGGTTACAAATCAGAGACTGTGCTTTGTGGAGGTTTTTTGTTTGTGGGGTTTTTTTTTTATTTATTTTTATTTTTTTATTGCTCAAGTCTTTATATTTTATGATGTTTTAAAAAATTAGTTTTTATTAAATGTAACCCTGTTTAGACTCTGCATAAGCCGACATTCTTTGAAGCTAATGGTGCCCAAGCATTTCAACCCCATAGCTCCTGCCAGAAGCTATAGCCTTGCCCTCACACACTACGAACTTGAAACAAGAAATATCTCAGGTTAAAAACCTACAATTATCATTATACCACAGATATCAGCATTCTCTGAATTTACAACTACAAGAGACACCATAAACTTCAAAGGTCTTTACATGACATGGCATGCAGTTATCTATGTTTGAAAACTGCTTGAGAACTATTCCTAATGGTTCAGATACATGTATGCAACCGAACGCGAAGCCACAACTCATGCCCACTGCACCTGCAGAACATTGCCCCATCTTTTCATTTCAGTCGCCACAGCTTTTACACTCTGATTTGATAGAGACCAACAATACAAGTAACTCCGCAGAACTATAAAACCCACTGAACGTTCACCCACTGATTATACTCCACATACCTCAGAGGAGTCACAGATGTCCTCTCAGAACCACCCTCATGACAGGGCCAGAAGAGAAAGAAAACACAGCAGTCACCTACTGCCATCTCCTGCTGTCGTTACATAAACCTACTGAGCTTAGCAGACATTCCCTAAAAGCTCTCACGGGGAAAAAAAAAAAAAAAAATCTCTCACTCAGCAATGTGCAACCCAGATATTTTAGAAATTTTGTATCGGATCTGTATTAGCTTCTTGGGATACTAATCTGTCAAACGTTAAATACAAATTTCTGTCAAGATGAATCTCATTTAAAAATTCATTTCAGTATACAGTATCAACTACATTTGTAAAGTAAAGGAGGGAGGAGGAACATCAGCTCCGCAACTCTACTAGAGCCATGACTTTTAACTAAAATTTAACATTAAACCACCTAATACTAAGCCAAATGCAGTAGTAATTTTATACAAAACTAGATAGCTCAAAAATCAGTCTAGTAAGAATTTCTTCAATGTTTACAACAAAACCTCATGTTTAGTAACACCATTGCCTTTAAAACCTTCTGGTAAGCTTTGCAACTGTTAACAAGGTAAATGCCTGCCTTTCTTGGAAAGAAAAAACACTGTTAAGTGTATTTTCTAATACAACTATCTTTGACAGACAGGTAGGGTAATGAAAGTCAAATTTCCTTTCAAAATTGCAGAACATATCACAAGAACAACAGAAATTTGGACACAAAATTATTGGCTTCATTTCTTAATTAGATCCTTTGATTTATAGTAAATTACCCTATTTATTCAGAGGACTGACAAAACAATTCTTAACCTCATGTTAAGACATCAGCCCTGAAACAGAACATTTTAGTAGTTTAAGTGTGTATGCTTACTATCATGGTAAGTATAGTTATTCATTTTATTAGGAAAAATTAGAAATTTATAGAAGGCATAATCAAATCACCTTCTCAGCACCCTTTTTTATTACTCAAACACAGCTACTAAACCAACAGCTGTAGTCATCCCTTGACTCCAGACCCTTCTTTCTGTCAACCGCCAGATTGTCAAAGTTCCTAAATGGCAGTCTTCCCAGCCGTCTTCCATCCAATTGTCTACTTCAAGATTCGTTTTCCCAGGCCTTAAAACCCAGCAATCCTTTAACTCAACTTTTTGCTGAACAAAGGAGTAACATGATTTCCAAAGTAAACATTTTAATTTCTTGGTAATTTAGATCTGCTTTAAACAAGACATTTTACCTTTGAAGTGCTCACGTGGCAAGTCAAATACCAATTAAGAGATAAAAACACGTAGAACTTAACTCAAAAGAGTTTCAGCCAAAAATTTTGAGAGCTGTTAGCTACAGGCATCCCCAGAATATGGGGTATTACAGGCTCTTAGCAGCATTAAACAGTTGAGATTACCCCATAGCGTAAGTTGCCTCTGAAAACCAAAACCATCTTAATCATAACCACAGCCTTAAAAATGTTTTGGATAAAGAATGAAATTAATTCCCCAGACTCTATGAGTACTATTAATAAACTAACATCAACTCTAGCACATCGCATCCTTCTTTCTCAAAAGCCACTTTCTACCAATGAGAACAAAAAAAAACACTGCTATACCTTCGACCAGTTGATTCTCTTCATTGCGACTTCCAGCTTATACTTCTTCTTCTCCTTCATCCCATGTGGTAATGCTGGTATCACCGGAAAGGGAGCAAAAGGAACACCCCCAAGACCTGGTGGCATTGGAGGTCCACCAAAAGGTGGTGGTGGAGGAGGGACTGCTCCACCAGGTAGCGGAGGTGGTGGAGGTGGTACTGCTCCACCAGGTAGCGGTGGTGGTGGTGGAGGCATCATTCCACCAGGTAGTGGAGGCGGTGGCGGAGGCATCATTCCACCAGGCAGCGGTGGTGGCGGTGGAGGCATCACTCCACCAGGCAGCGGTGGCGGCGGCGGAGGCATTGCTGCACCAGGCAGCGGTGGCGGCGGCGGAGGCATGGCTGCACCAGGCAGCGGAGGCGGTGGCGGAGGCATGGCTGCAGGCATGGCTGCACCAGGCAGCGGAGGCGGTGGCGGAGGTGGAGGAGGTATGGCTCCACCAGGCAGTGGAGGTGGTGGAGGAGGAGGTGCTGCTCCACCAGGTAGCAGAGGTGGTGCAGGAGGTATTGCTTCACCAGGTAGCGGAGGCGGCGGAGGAGGTATTGCTCCACCAGGTAGTTGAGGCGCTGGAGATGGTGGTGCATTCTCACTTGGTAGGGTGGGAGGTAATGGTGCTGCTTCTGTCAGGCCTGGACCCTGAAACATAAAAGAGGAATTACTTTCATTGAGGAGGAGGTTTAATACAAAGTTGAACCAACCAGCATGTTTTGTAGTCAACTGTACCTCAAGAAAGTGAGAAATGCAACCATTGTCCTATTTAAATAAGAAGCAATAACAATAGATTTTACCACATACCATAAAACTGCCAAATAAACTGAATAACCTGGCATTTTTATAAAAACAAATTGTTCCTGTTCTAAAGAAAGTTTAACAGTAGCAGTAACATTTAAGTAAACAGAACAGCACTTTATATCTTACCAATACACAAAACATTTAACCCACTCAGGATATTCTGGCAAGCTGGGGCAGACATGGCAATAACCACACTGAATTTTATCACTAATCTGCTGGTGGAAAATTTTCCACAGAAATCACTGAAGCTGTTATTGCAGTGCAAGAGGTTATGGGATTGCAGCTGTTCATAACTATGCTGACATCTTATTCGGGGGCGAGGGGTGGAAAACAGACACCAGTTAAGGTTTCTTTTAAATCTGTCTGCAGTTGTTTCTGTGGTGATAGGAAGAAAAAGCAGTTGTAATATCCATTCTAGTAAGTTGTGAAATGAACAATGAAGAGAAACTGCAGTGTGTTAAATCATCAGAGACGTTTCTGTAGCGATAACATGATCCTAGCCTAGTACAAACTCCTCACAGATTTTTGTTTCTCAAGACTGTCTGTTAAAAAGCAGCATCAGGAGCTATGCACAAACTGCCAGCAAGCTCATACTCTATTTCCTCTACTAACTAACTTTTTTTTGTTATAATTATTAAAAAAAAAATAATAATTACAAAATTACGTAATATAGGCTGTTCATTTTATCTGATTCGTATACTGTGTCCCTACTCAATTATTTACTGTTTCTAGTTTAAAGGAAGCAAGATTATTTTTTTAAAAAGAAAAGCAAGATTTAAAAAAAAAAAATCAAGCTGAGAAAAATCTGACGGCATTTAAAAACAAATGCTGTAATATATTGTATGCATAGCATAACACAAGAGAAAAAAAAAGCATAGATACTACATATTTAAAATGTATCACTTGTAATTGTACCATTATTATGGATGAGTTGTAATATCTGGTTAACCTGACCTGTGTTAGAATCAATAACAGAATTAATAATTTATTAGACTAAAAATAAGTGTTTGGCTTTGCAGAAAGCATGTGGTTTCTTGGCTCATGAACTATTACACATTATAATGCAACAATTGGTGAAGAACTCATTAAAACAGACTGACAAATTTCAGCGTAACATTGTCTTGTAGATATTTATAAGAAACATTAAAATTGCTATGAATGAAGTCTGAACAGAAGTGTCTATGTTGGAAAACAGAGGAAGAAATCATAAACCACCACAGGTTGCAACAATGACCTGTATTGCTAGCAAAGGACACAATGACAAGGAACAGTAACCCAACTGTTAAATGCGATATAACACGCTTACATTAACATGAGATGGCATAGACAACTTCCCAGCTGCAGACCAGCATCCTGAAAGCAGGATGATAGCAACCAGGTTATATAGTACATCACACAGTGTTCTTCCTCTTCCTGTTCTTCCAAACAGGCAGTGAGATCACAGGCATTAAGATATCCACTATAAAGAAAAAAAGCAACAGGCAGACCTTGCCTAGCATTGAAAGAATAGGAAATAAGCCAGGTTGTGTCAAAATATCAAACCATAGTATCTGTTGGTTCCTAAAGGGTACAGATGACCTGTCTAAAACCCAATTCACTGCCATTGTACAAAAAGAACCCAAGAGATGTGGCAAGGGCTCAGCGGGCAATACTCCTGAAGTGACAGATCACTTTGAGACACATCTTTAGGGCTTGTGAGCAAAATTTATGAGGAAACAAATGCAGGTAAAAGCAGCTTTGCTGAAGCTAAGTATCACCTTCCCCTTCCATAAGGTCTTGCATTTTTTCTTACATTTACTGATGAAACTGTATAAAACTAATGTGATATTCATTTTAGAAATGGCTACAGTCTGATACCCAGAGCTCAAACAAATATTGATGTTACCAGTTGCATCCACATGCTGGCTGAAAGGTATGTATATTGTGCACACATGGCTATTAAGATGTCCACCTTTGCAATTCAAGTATAAAGCCTTATGAAACAAACACTTTGCAAAACATACAGAAGTAATAACGTTAAGGCATAAACAAATACTTGGAGGAAAAAAATGTCCAACTGTATGCAAACTTTTCATATCCTAAGGAACTGTTTTCCTCAATAAAGCAGGTTCTCTCTAACAGGTGTTGAATAGATAACTATTGAAAAATATTACCAGTGTTAACGATCCTTAGTAGTTTATGCTGCCTTAAAAACCAATCAATACACCTACAGTATACATTTCCAGACTCTACAGAGACAATATACTCCAGGGCCATTTCTTTTCAATTCTTAAAATAAATAAATGAACGAACTCAACTGTGGAACTTACTGTGATATTGTTTTATTACCTGTGCTCGTAGCTGCTTGATTTCTGTTTCAAGTTCTTTAATTTTCTCTTCTCTTTTCTGAAGCTCTGCTTGTGCCTCTTGTCGAGCAGTGAACTCTTCATCAAACTGTAATGATTAAGCAATACAGAAGTGTTTGCCCATTAATGTCCACAGTAGAAACTTTATTTTCAGGAATTCTTTGAACAATATCACAATTAGTACAACACAGACGCACTTTTCACTTTAGAAAAAAAAAAGTACTATTTTTCCATTACGTGTTCTTCAATTATCACATAATTTCTTTCATCAGTTTAGCAAGGATTCTGAACCTCTCACATCCAGCTACTTAGTACAGCTGAAGTTCAACAGGTTTTCTTCCCTCAACAGAACTCTGCAAACTTCTCAAAGTAAACTCAAACACACATCTCACGCAGCAAGCTTAAATCTGAAGAGATGTATGCAGCTTCAGCATCATCATCCATGAAGTAACGCAAGAAAACAGGTATACAAATAAGCTAGTGATCACTTTAGTCTACATGTCACCATATAAAACTTAAGTCCAGTTTACAACATGTTTGTGAGATATCTACTGTGTATTATAATCCCACTACTATTTGCTAAACCTTAGAGATAATTAGCAGCTTTAAGAGCTGCTGTTACTCACTCTTCCACAAGACACAAGTTATCGCTAGGATGAACATGTGTTGACTTCTACTGACAAAATACATCATGATAAATAACTGTCAAGGAAGCATCACAACAAATGGCTTTCTATAAAGCCTAGACACCATAGCTCCTATTGAAAATATATCCACATATAACACTGAAGACAGAAAAAGTAATGACTTCATTCAAACCTTCATTTGAAATTTGTAATCATAATGTTCAAGAACATGTACTTTCTTCTGGCCTGCAAGAGGCTTCTTACACCACACCAGCAAAAATCAAAATTTTCAATGCTTTGAATACACAATAACAAGGTATATGAACTTTAGTACTACTGCAGCTAACACAGTACATTCAGCATTTCATATCCTTAGACAGGGTGTGATAAACTGAGATTAACAAATTATCCATTAACATAATCTAGGAAATAAAAATTCAAGTAACTTGAGAAAACACGTTGTATAAAGGTATTTTCAGCACAAACACCAACAGTGATGAAGTAGAAGCACAAGCATCAATTTCTTTAGAAATATCCCCCCAAAAAATTATTACAAGAAATACACTGAGCTGCAACTCTTCCTACAGGAATAATTTTAAATGTTTAATCTCTTCTGTATCCAGTCATAAATTAAATCTGCCCATGACCAAAATACGACTTAGTTATCAAGTTCCTCTTAGAAGAGGACCGGAGCAGAGGGATCAAGTTGTTAGCAAAAGAGGTTCCAAAATGCACTGTAAGATTCCTAAATGTGAGTAATAAGGAAATAAGGTTACGCTCCGTCATAATGGAATACTTTACCATGGGCATTATTAGGAAATAAAGCAGTATTTTAATGTTAGCATCTCTGTGCCTAAAGAGTTGATGCTTTTTCAAACACTGAATGACACTGCTTTTCAGTAACTTTTTTCAGGTTCTAAAACAAAGCTAGATGAAGAGCAATGACCACTTCCCCCACCTTGGTTTTTTTTTTGTTTGAAAGCATATACATGCACTGTAGGTATTTAACTATGACTAAGTATTTCAGGAAAAAAAGCAACAACCAAAATTATTGTCATCAGTTATCTACATCAGAGGAATATATCTGAAGATATGTACAGCTAATACTACTCATCTGCTTTCAAATTCAGAGTAAACTGAATCTGAGCCTTGCACACACACACACATCGGAAAGCCCAAAACTTAAAGAGCTATTAAATGTGAAAGAACATCCTGCCTGTAAGATGCACTATCTCCACATTTCCACTAAGTTTCTACTGTGAAACAAGCCTACTGTGCTCCTGTCAGGCTTCTGTTCCATACCTTAAAAAGAGTGATGACTAGGACTTACCTTTCTGGAAAACTCTGCTGCTTTCTTTTCACTCTCTTCTACTTTAGCTTTGTCCACACATGCATCTAGAATTTAAATAAAATACCACACAGAAGTCAGATAAAACGTATCACAGCCATCAAGTGCCTTCCAACCATAATTACCCTATGACCCCATGACACAAAAGCACCAGACAAAAAAAAATAAAATACAATTAATAACTAAGTCAATCTGAAAAAGTATTTGGTAAATTATTTTCATGTACAAAACCTGTAAATTTTAAAAAAAGTGTTAAAAGACACATGACCAAGAAAGTTGAGGATGAATCATCCTAGTTGTTCTGCCTCTGACACATGCCAGTTTGCATGCCCTTCTCTTCTATATTAATCTACTACTAAATAACAACAAAGAATTCTTCAGTAAGTATGAAGAAATAGTTACTTCTGAGGTTTCAAATCAGAAAGCCTCCTTTCCAGATTAGGAATCAAAAAGTCAAACATTTCATTATTTCAGTAAAATTATTCTGTAGGCAAGGAGGATTTGGACATATGGTAAAGCACAAGCTTTTTTACTCAATGGTACAAAGCACTTCTATTGACTTTTCATGCAGTGTAAAACATTTTATAGGTGAGATAAACAGAAGTAACTATATATTATAGGTAGGAACTGGCATGGAAAGGCAAACCAGTTATTCCTAAAACTAGTAGGTCAGTGGAAACAGAAAGCAAGATCTTACTGTAAGAGTAAGTAATCACGTTCCTAGAGTCATAAGTGAACAGAAAATGCAGAAAAATTTCTTAGATATGCAAGGTACCTTTTAGAAATCAATTCCCTGCCCCCACCCCCAAAGTAAACATGTACAACATCCTTTCTTCATTCCTTTTGTCACATCACCGAAAACACATTTTCCCAAATGAACGCCTTCTCCAATAATTATTTCCCCTATGAAATACTTACTCCAGAGATGCCCTTGTATTTCAATACCATCTACCCCAATCTTAAGAAAAGCATAAAAACTTCTAAATGCTGATAACTACCATTTAAATGATATAGTATTTATTCAGCTGCTTTGTTCCCACAACCTGAACATCCATAGTCCCTCAGTGCTTTAACTGATTAGTTCACCTTCAACAAACCTCAAATACTTAGAAAGCATTACAGAAAATATTCTTAGAATGAACCATGTAGCAATTATAAATCCACTAACAATTAACGCTTATGTAAATTTTGCTATTTTTAACAGACCTGAAAATCATGGGGTTTATGAACAAGCAAATATATGGTTATTAAGACTATTGTCTTGACTTATATCTGAATACAAACTTGGACAAGCAATCTTTGTCAGTGTCATTATATTAAAGCGTGCAGCCTTTGATGTGGTCCTGTACCTTACATGCCTATTTCCAGAAAACTGAAAAAATTCCACAATCAGTTTAAGTCTAGACAGAAGAATACGAAGAAAAATACACACTTCAGTAAAACAAGGAAAAATTGCTTATAGTATACAAACCAATAAGATGAGTAAAATCCACGTCCATTCTTCCTCTGCATTTAAAATCTGGGTCCATGCCACTGCAGTGCAATACTATCTGTGATACACATTCTTCTATTATCTTGTAATACTGAGGTCTAACAAAGAAAACATTTTACAAGTTAATAAGAACATGAAAAATCACTTATGCAATGTGGAGAGGAAAAAAAAGTGCAACTTTAACTCCTAATATATGAATTGTACAATTGCTGGTAAAAGGATCAAGTTAAGAGTCATCTTTGCACTTAATAAAGCACTGTTTTCAGTTTCTCAGAAGGCTATCTGAAATTCAGGACTCCACAAAATACACTTTTCATTTATCCTTTGCCAGACAATAATCAATACAACGTCTTTATTATTTTCAATATATGCTGCAAGAATTATTTAGCACATTCTGAACACAGTGAATTCCATCAGGCAACAGTACCAGTACTCTATTACTTAGAAAATGAGTTAATTATTCACTTAATTTCTTGATGTAAATCTCTGCATAACATCAGGAGCATTTAAGATTAGGAGATTCTGTGCTCAAAGTTATTAGTTCTTACCAGCACAAGGTATTACATCTCAATTTCACATATCAGTGAGCTCTTAAAGTAGCAAACCCTCAAAGCTAAACTCATGATCTTCCAAATTACAGAAGTTATAAAAATTTAAGATTTTCTCAGGTTATAATTTACTTCTTAATTTTATCATCTTGCACATGAATTGTTTTTATTATCTTTTTACAATTAAAAAAATACTTCTTAGAACAAGTTTTTTTTATGTGGTACTTTGACACTGCTAAGACACTCTGAGATGCACATAGGAAGCTTACATTGAAAAGACAAGATACAAGGCACTGTGGAAGTCCTTTCAATTATTACTTATATAACTGACTTTCATATTCTTTGAAGTCATGAAGTTATCAAACTTGTAAAAAGGAAAAGGTGCTCAACGAGTTAAGATATTTCAGGGTGAGGGTTTTAGAATGAGGTTGAAGTCTTTGAAATAAGCATTATTTTATTTAACAAGATCTTTTCAATATTAACATTGGGCAGGAAGATAAACAACACATCAGTAACAGAGCAACTATTCATGTGTAATTATGAGCTACTCTGTTTACCAGGGTCTTGATTTCTATCCTTCCCCCTGCCCCCTCGAAAATTCAAACCTGACAGCCAACACTTACCGGACATAGTAATCACTCCTGATGAGAAGGAAATGTTGGAGAATTGACAAGAAGTAATTTTCAGAAGAAGTATCTTTCAACATATTATACAGCAGATGAAATACTTCATTCACATCAGTGCAAATATTGTTAAGGAAACAAAAGGACTTATAAAACAAAAATTAAAAACAAAACAAAGACAAAAATCCCCACTACACAACGTAACACCCACCCCACATCCAGTTACCTAGCTGTTCATATTGTTCAAGTAAAACCTTTCAACGCTCTGAACTACTACCCCTGTTACTAAATAGTCCTTTTCCACTATGATTATCCACAGAAACTCTGACCCCTTTTTAACAATTAAGACACATTTAATTACTACTCAGAAAAAACGTACTTTGCACAGAGTCCTCTAAACATATTTTACACAATGGTTTCATTTTCATTCTGAAGTGAGCCAGGCTATTGGCAAATACACACTAGTAAACCATTTTAATTTCTTAAAGAAGCAAATTACCTGTAATTACCTGTTCTGTAATGCAACAGCATTGCTTGTTAGTGATTTTATATTCCTCTCATTGATTGCATCTATCTTATTTTGCTTCTTAAGTACCAACAGTACCCTTAAAAACTGCAAGCAACCATTCTGAACTTTGGTAATTTAAAATTTACTGCTTCACCACAACTAGAGAAGGCATGCATCTTAAGTGCTTGAGAACATAACAGAAGTTTTGTTCCAACCTAGTTATCAAAACTCATTTTTCTTCAAATTTATAATCTGCCATAGGTATAATTTTATACCTTCATGTCATGCAAGCCAGAGTTTAACTTAGTAATTTTATTTACGAAAAATTAATTCAGTTCCCGATTATTTGCATTTGACAGGCAAACTTCAGCAATAAGTTTCTAAAAAAGTTTTTAATAAAAAAGAAATTCAAAGAAATCTGCTTGAGAAAGTCCTTTGTAAGATACACAACTGTGACAAACTACACAAGACCATTCTAGCTTATGTTTAATAAAGTTATTAAATGGTGCAACAAGTTACAGCACCATTTCTATAAAGGCATTTCTATAAAGGATATTCCATTTCAGCTCTGATATCATTGAGACGATGTGACAGTTCAATTAAGTCTTCTTCTTTGTTCTCATCAAACACTCTCAGCTGAATATCAAGCTCTTCATTATCCTTATCTTTCAAGCCCTATTTTTCAAGGCATAGTATATCTTAATTTTCCCTTTTTTAAAGCAAGAATTCCCCTTTTCAAAGATTATATCATGACATAATAGAAGACATTAACCTTTGGAACAGCAATAAGCCGTAACTCGGTGCCTGGGGTTTTTTTATTATAATTGCACAGCTAAGAAAAATTAAGGCAAAATATCAGCAAATATAGCAGGTATGGGCTGCAGAACAAACATAAAGCCTTCTAACTGAGTTGAGTTCTCTTAAAAGGACAGTCAACTTATGCTTGTTAATGTCAGAGTTTCTTTAAAAAATAGCATAAAGGTATTTCAAACCGTTAATTAAAGTTAATTGAAAAGCCTAAAGAAGTGTACAGAATTTATGTTACAGTTTCTGTTATCAATCTAGATCATAGCATAAAAACATCCACAGTACACAGTAATACTGAGTATTAAAAAAAATACCCCAACACTAGTACTGGGAGCAGGGAAAAATTTGTTTTTCTTCCAAGAAATAAAAGCAACTTCTCCAATATGCTTAATAACCAAGTTTAGCTTCCTACTGGGCAAATCATAAAAAAGGAAACCAATTCAAAAGCCATTAGTGGAAATACACCCCATACTTTCAATGAAAACTGGCCTGGAAATGTCATAACTGCACATGCACAAACTGAATGGCAACCATGTATGTTCCCCAAAAATATAGGAAGTCTTACCAATTCTCATGTTTGAAAACCAGGTAAGGCTACTGTGAATGTGGACAGATTATTAAGATTATTAATCCTTCTCCTGGCTGTTTTTTTGTTCAATAAACTCATTTATAAAGGCCTTAAAAATTTACCCTTAAGCACAGATATGAGCATGAAGTATTTTTAAGATGCTTTATCATTAAGAAAGTTGCTTTCTAATGCAAAAAAGAAAACAAACCCTTTACCTTGGAGATCCATTGCCTGCAGAATAATGATCTGCGTTCAATGTGTATTTAATTATGATCTTACAAATAAACAAACAGCAGGATGGTATTGACTAAGGTGATACTATAGCTTATATTAACATTAGTTAAACCTACTAGCAACAGAACTGCAACACAATAGCTGTTAAACATTTTAGAAAATGTTATCACTAAATATTAATTGCTTTTAAACTCATAATATCTGCATGTCAGTACACCCTTCATAGAGTTTTCTGTCATGATTATTACTATTCGGTTTATTTGCCACCTAACTCACACCCAATTCTTAAAAGATTTTACACATTTATGATGTAAACTGACTTTTAATACATTAAAAAAAACTAAGCCTTCAGGCTTTCATATGTGCCACAGCAAATACACAGTAGATCACAACTAGGTATCTATGTGACACAAAACCTAAATACATACCCTAAGAATAATTAACATACACTCATCAGGAACAGTTTCAAAGCTGAACGTAATAAATACTGAAAGTTTTTATTTCTGACTCATGTTAATGATTCAAAACTTTGTACCTTACAACTTACAGCAGTATAAATTCTGCTTCGGACAAATATAAGCAGGTACTCTTTAATTTCTGTCATCTTTTGTGAGAAACTGCTTAGTAGCTTAATATATATTGATGTCAGCATCAGAATGGTTTCTTGGTTATAAATCTACCTGTAAGCCACAAATCATTCATACACAAGCACTCGTAAAGACATACTTCCACGCAGCTGCAAGAAGACATGCAGTCTCAAATACAATAGAGTCAATTTGATTTTTCCTTAAAAACTGAAAATGCATTTTCAGAAGGCAGATTACATAAAAACAGATTTCACAGAAAACAACAGGAATGGCATATACAAAGAAAGTTAATCCAAAATTGGTTCCACAGCCAGATTCACATTCACTGCCTGTGCTTTGAGCTCATTATGCTAAATTTGACTACCCCAATTTAAATTCTAATATATTGACTTATTTCAGCTACTATTCTGGGTTACATAGCTCATGAGAGCCTACATTTGCAGCTATGCAGAATGAAAGCAGGTTTGGATTGATAGCCCTTTCCAGGTCTGACCTTCCCCACCTCCATCTTTCACATCTGCTGCTCTGAGTGAACCAATTTTGTTATCGTCAACATTCACAAACAGTTGACTGAGATCATCAGTTCCTATATACAAATTACTTACAGGCAGTATTTTCTTCAGGCCACATCGTAAAAACTCATTTCTCAAGTGTATCCTGAAATCAAGTTCTTCTGGAGACGTAACAAGGGCATTGATGAGCTGCATACATGCTACCTGTTACCAGAAATATAGGCAAAAACTTTTAGTATGTATAGAATGAAAATAAATACTGCCTTTGACTATTTCAGTTTAATTATAAAACCAAATATCAAGAGAAGGTGTTATTTATTATGCAGCACACATGCAACATTTTGGTTAATTTAGGCAATATCAAACACTGCTTTGTTTTCATATCATGAATGCTTCTGCCACGTCAAAACTGTATCACATAAAGGATCATACTTTATTTCAGAAAGTTATTTCCATACTACAGCTCCTTCTGTTCCTCCCCAATATTCACCAATTCGAAAAAAAACGTGAACTGTTTATACAGTAATTGAAACTTAAAAAAAAAAAACAACAAAAACACCCATACACAAAATTATTCACATCACCAGGTGTCTTTTCTACTCCTGCACAGCACTTTCGCAAAACGCCTAAAGTCTCAGGATACTGGCTAATGCTTTAATTGAACAGCTGTGCGCTTTAATTGATTTACTTTAAAACAGGTAGACAATAGCATAATGCCAGAAGTGCTGATCCACGTTAAAAGACTGAAATGGGACTCCAGGGAAATACCAAGTTTGGAAAAAGATGTAAACTGCAAATAGATGTAGCATTAGAGAAAAAAAAAATTAAACAAACAGAAATCAATAGCTGCAGAGAAAAATAGTCAGATAAAAGCGCCCTTCCTGTTTTAATTACATTCACTATTTAGTTTTAATGAAACACCTTATGGAGTCTTAAATTTCTATTAGAAGACTCTTTCAAAGGCACTCCCTTTATATAGCTGCAACTTCAGATAATGTAGTATCATCATGCTCGCTTGAATGATTCTTGTTATTTTACTACTATGACATGCCTTAACAAGCCAAAGTACATGTCCAATTTGAAATTAATAGAGAGAAGAGGTGCCATCTGCCCTGATTGCTTTTGCCGGAAGAGACTGGCTTAATGGCTTGTGCTAATACGTTACAAGTAAAGAATGATTTTGTCAGAAACAAGTTAATGAGTCTTGCAATTGTACCTTTACTGACGTGTAAGTGAGGTTTCAGGGGTGGGGGGCAGGTAGGTTCTGTGGTCGGTTTTGTTTGCTTTCAATCAACAAGGTCATAAAGTAGGAGACAACTTCAAAATTGATTCTTTTGTGATAGCATAATTAAGATTAGATGTCATTTATTGAAACTTCTTGAACATCATTAACACATCAGCTCTGAAACAATAACTACTGATGGTAACCATAGCATTAAGATAACTATAGGAGACATACATATGATCTAATAATGGAAGAAGTTATCCCTTCCATGCAGCTACACCTGCCCTGCTTGCATTCTATTTTCCATATCTTTCAGCCATGGTACCTGAAATACAAATTTTAACAATACAGATTATGTATCAGTACTGTATTATGAGAAGGAAATAAGTCGAAGTCGTCCTTCAGCAGAATATTCAGCCACTTGGTATCTGTGCAAACACTTGTAGTTACCAAAAAAACCAACCCCACCAGAAAACCCAAACAAACAATTAAAAAGGCTTGCATTCTAACAGCAACCAAAGATTCTTGGGCTATTCAGGTGTATAGAGAGAATAAAAAAAACCTGTCTACTGACACACAAGCAGCAATGAACAGGTGATGTGGGCTGTGACTCAGTTAAGATTACTGGCACAGGATACTGTTTATTATCCTATAAAAATCCTAATCCTTTTAAAAACTTGCTAGATTATCCCTAGAGATGCACTAGTGGCTGATGACGGGCAGGTGTCAAAGACACATCAAGGAATGCACAGTTCTTCTGTATTTTAATACGATCTATGCTTATCTATTTCATCATTCAGTAATATTACAAAAAAGTGAACTACACTGGAAGTATATGCCTGCCACAGGTACTTTAAACAGCAAGATACTTGAAGTGTGTGCTCACTTAAGGCATTCCAGTTGTAGTTCTAATTAAACTGAAATACTTCAAGAGCACAACACAATTTTGTTTTGTCTTTTTACAAATGCATTACTTCGATGGAATCAGGTCAAAGCCACAGGTACAGGAGTTTTTGCTTACTTTGGGTGAGGCAAGATTGGGAAGAAAGAGGGTGTTTAAACAAGCGATGCAACTTAAGGATACTTTTTCAGGCTCCTTCCCTAAAGCCAGGGGACATACAGGGAGCACTGCCTCCCAGCTCCTTAAACTCCAGCTTCCTCAGGGCTCCAGTAACAATAACTAAAACATTTTGGGGGCAGACTGAGAGCTCGAATTTTATTGGTCCATTAAACCACATAAAACTCCCGGTCAAGAAGATAAAGTAGTGACAAAGATAATAAAATGCTTTCACAGGCTTATGCCTTGAGCGCTACATCTGGCATCCAAGAAAAGGAGTATGACTGTTTATCCTCTTTTTATTAAGGCCAAGACTTTTTATTTCTATGCTTGGGACAATTAAGGGAGTTTCTTGCTTTCATACCGTGAAAAATTAGAAAATCTAGTATCAGCAAGCTACTTCTATTTAATTTTCTTCTTTTACTGAACACTGGAGTAATACCACTAAAATATTTTGCTGGTAAATAATTTCAAGATCATAAACTGATACACAGTTTTCCAGTATCTTAGATCATTTCTTAATTATTATTAAGCATCAAAAAAAAGTAGTAAACCCACCTGCAGCTGTAAGAACTCATGGTTTTCCAGTCCTTCAACGATCTGAGAAAAACGTTCCCTATTGTGCCTTTCAGCAGCAGTTGTTATAGCACCTAAAAGCTTGTCCAGACTAAGAGAAAGATAAACTGTCAAAAACCACACCACAGCCAACTTTTTCCTTATAAAGATACTGAGCCCACTATTTACACAACTCCAGACTTCACTGCGCTGAAGAGAAACTGAATGCATTTATCTACACTTACCTATATGAAATCGAAAACCAACCAAGAACCAAGTGTCAAAAATATCTACAAGATTAACGTTGAATTAAAAAAAAAAAGGTGAATGAATTTCTATGTTATTGTGACATTCAGCTAAGAAACAACCAGTCAGGAGGGGTGGCGGGGGGTGTGTGTGTGTGGAATCACTACCTTTGCAAGACTGTGCACTTGGTGCTAGCTAATATTTTAACATTTAGGAGTTCTAATAAATAGTCTTTTCAGAAATTATAATGGTTTTATCTATTTCTTGCATAGAAGACATGAAGTTTGCCATTTTTAATCTTCAGTAAACTAAGACCCTCAATAACTCAAAGTAAACGTGTGCCAAATATCTTTGTTTTAAAAAGGCCCACGAGCATGTGTTACGTAACTCTATCACTTGAACTACTCAAAACTTCAGCTATAAACTTAAGCTTTTTGCCCTGTCAAATCTGTTATGTTTAGGCAGAAAGGTGATATTTTTCAAAAATCCATACATGTATTTATTGCTATACTATTACCTTCAAAACTAATGAAAGATCTTAACATGTGGTGTCAAATTAGCACTTTTCAAATTTAATCAAATTCACCTCCCCTCCTCTGGGGACGTGTCCCTACCCCAGCCCCCCACAGGCTCAGTAGCAGATTAATATTGGATTAATGTATCAAAAAAGGTGAAAGTCTCTTTTCATTTTAACATTAAGAAAGTAAAGACTTCACAGGTTATGTTGTTTCATTGACAAGTTCTCACCTGTGTCCAAACTGACAATTCATGAACATGAAAACAAAATAATCTGTTTCGGTATCTTACTTACATATTTTCCTCTCCAACAATGCAGATAGCAGAAAGTATTTTCACTGTTTCAGTCATCATGTGTGGTTGCTTTGGATCAATTGCTCTTGATAACAACAAGAGACTTCTTTCATCTCCTAGAATCCTTTGCAATCCGTACTTAAAGAAATAAAAGGTTTACAGTGAAAAGATAGTATTTGCTTTGAATACTCATAGTCACCTTTGGGCTTCAGATCCTCAGGAATCCTCACACGACTCCCCCCCATATGAAGTCTAGCAATACTCTACTAAAACCTTCTGGCTATTACCACTGGGGGACACAAGTCAGTCTTTCCAACCTTACATTTGAGGCTTTCACCTAAGGAAAAGTCAGTTCCTAAGCAAGATATCATAAACTTCTAAAATCAGGTATCCACCAGAAGACAAATCCATTTTTATTTGCTATCTATATCTGAAACACCTCAACAGCGTAAAAAATTCATTCATTTTTTTCCCCCATAATTGTAACAAGTGCTGGTTAAGTCAGTATTTTCCACACACTGGCTAACAGAGGTTGAAATTCTTTTTTAAACAACTACCTTCTTTTATTGTCTATTCTATTTTACCTTCTGTACATATAAACTTGTACACATTAACATTTATTTTAAAGTAGCATTATTTTCCATTTTCATTAACTACAGGATAGTTGGTAAATCAGGTATTTGTTTCAAGTTATGATCTAATTGTAGCAATAGCAGGGGGGAAGCATGCAACCATTTAAGTTTACTTTTCCCACTTCAGACAAGCTATTCTTTGAGATTTTACTAAACTGAGTAACAGTAGCTAAAAGTAACTTTAATGCACAGTTATATTTGCTACAGTGGGGGGAAGAATTAATCACTATAACACTTTAGATTTTGCTATGAATAAAGAAAAATTACAAGTTTAACAGACCAACTTCTAGAAAGAATACTTCCACTTTGTGAACTGGAAGAACCCATATCAGAAACAAGTTTAATACAGCTTAAACTAGACTGAAGTTTTATCTTTTACCTGCTGCCTACCAACTTAATAACTGTAGCTATTAGCTAAAGATACTAAGTCATACTGAATTTAAAATCAGGTGAAGAATACATTATATTAACAAAAACAATTATGTATTGAAAATTAATTTTAGCAAGAAATAATTTACTTTCAATTTCAAAAGCAAATAATTCCAAATTCACTTACGTTAAATTCACACTATCACCCTGTCTGCAAATTATTTTGTTAACTATTACTGATTTTTGGAAGCAAAACTAAAAAAAAAAATGCATATTCAGAAAGGCTTATGAACAAGACTCTCAACAACAAGTTACGCTACATTTAAGACCTACATTTCCAGAGTCAGCAGACACTGAATATACCAGCTTTCTTTCTTTTTCTGAGATTCAACATGCTACAGAGATCTTGAAGTCAACAATAAACAATCAGGCTAGAAGTATTTGAATTGAAAATATCTCTTACTTTATTGTTCATAAATGCTCTGAGGCACTGAATAAGTTTATGTTGATTCTTCTTATCAATACTTTCTTGCCTTCAAAGGGAGAGGAAAATAACATAAGTACAAACGATCTTCACAAGGTCCCCCAGCCCTCCCTTCAAATGATCCGAGTCCTTACTGTTTCTTGTCCAGAAGCTTTTCCAATACATCCAACAGAAGTCCAAGGCCTTCGTGCCCAAAATTGTTAACCCAGCTGGAGAAAGGAAGAAAAAAAACATAAAACTTGCAAAGTTATGTCTCCAGTACTGCTTGTACATCTCTATAGACACTGCTTTAAGTCTCAAGTTGTTGAAAACCTGTGTGAAAGGCAGAAGACAGTGCAGACAGCTAAAAACATTTCACTCATCCTTTTCCAATGCTGAGAACTACTTTACCAAACCAACAAGCATTACTCTAATGACCCTGGTTTGGGGGGGCAGGGCAGACACAGACGACAACACTCACACAACTCTCTATTGCTTCACAAAAACAGCATGCTTAAAAAGTACAGCAGAAATTATTACTTACCTGACTGGATTACTGGTTAGAGACACTCTCAAAGATTCTAGACAATTAAGAAGCTTTTCCTCTGAAATGCCAGATCGCAATTCATGAATATATTCTTGCGAGGACAGTGTGCATTCATGTTTGCTGTTTTTCAGTCCACCCTATCACAGAAGACAAAATGCTGCCTGATGTTATACTGATCATAGTAGCATTTCGATGACAACACTTAACACCAGTATTTCCATGTGAGTTTTAAAAATCACTGTTTTCCCTGTATAACTAAGAACACCTGACTATATAACTAACTATAAAACTTTATAATGAAGAACTAACTACAAGGTATTTCAGTATTATAATATCCAATAGTCAGTTTTTAGAGCTGTAGTATTCAAACCTGTAAACAATACACAAAACATTTTGCCGAAGGGTGCAACTAATCTTTTGTACAGCTCTGACAAGTTGCAGAACAGGAGGCTTATCTCAGAAGAGTGGTTATGATTAATATGCAGTTCGTAAAACTCCTTAGCTCTAAACAGTCTGTTGAAGGGAACCTGATAAAGATGTCATGGGTTAAAGGCACTATATGAAGAAGTGCCTGACCTAGAACAGGATTTTTAAGTATTTGGGTTTAATTATATCAGGAACTTCTCTGACTACTGTAATCTTCTATTTGTCTCACTTTTAAAAAGCTACCCTTCTTATGAAGTTTCTGGTTTGTTCTTTTCAAATTCTTACCATTCATTTTCCAAACATGACACTAAGTATGACTGTGACAAAATGACTTGTCTACATTTAAGTTAACGAATTTGACCTACGTACATTCCATATTAATGCACATAACAGAACTAAGTAAATGTTCACAATATACCTTCAGATTGGTTGTCCTCACCTCGACAAAACAAAAACCTGACACAGATTGTGAATTCATTAAGACAACAGTGTCCTCTGGACCATGTCAACTGTGAAGATAATTCTTGCTGACACGTGTAGCACCTTTGGCTGGACCACACATGCCAGTTACACATCAAAGGACCAAGACAGACAAAGTAAATAGGATACTGAAGGAACTACAATTTGTCATGATCAACTTCCTAAACTAAGAGATGCTCTTCCACCAAAGGAAAAAGAATTAAAAATAGGTGAGGTTATCTTTATAAGAGTATGAACTGACTTCAAATGAGGTATGTATATTAGCATATATATTAAAAATCACCATAGTTCAGAAAGATCATCACTCTGAAAGACCATAAGGTAAAAAACTGGAAAACAGGAACAGCTTTATGCCATTTATTGCATTGAATGGAAGCAAAAAAAAAATTGTATGTGTAACTAATGTACACCATCTACACAATATTGGATAGAGTTTTTGTCATTTCAGACAACAATCTTTCCCCAAACCCTAAAAGTAAAAGCAGAGAACAGAAGCACTCCTGGAAGCCATAAAATCTGTGGAGATAATGGCAACTTCATTACATTGTCATTACATGTTAAACTAGACCCTGAAATGCACTCTAGAATACAAAATATATTTGGTTTTCCGAAAAGATTATTTCCTGTGGGTTAGCCCTTCCACTGTAGTCTGCTGCAAGCTCCAGAAAAAGATGAAACATTTAAGGTCTTTGCTACAATTTCTTTCACATTTAAACCAAGGTGTGCTCTTGCTGTGTCCTTTTTCTATACATCAAGAACATTAGTGAGGACCCTCTCCTCTGTCTAGCCCCTTGTTTTCAGAAGATTTACGACTCCCTCAATAACAGTTAAAAAAGATGAAAAGTTAGAGTAATTCACAGCATGATATCCTAAGACTCCCTACCATGCCTTATAGGACAGGTATACTTCATTGTTTCTATGACTAAGCATCTTTAACTGCATAGCAATAAAGAATCATCTCCCCTTCCTTTCTTCCTCTGCCTCTTCAAAACACACCGTCACTAAAGATGTCTCATAAAAATCCGTTCTCAAAAACTTTCACCCAAATACTCCAGTTCAGGCCAGAGAGTTCTCAGTTTAACAGGATGACTTTCTGTTCTCTTCTACAATCAACTGCTCAGTCTTAACTCACTCTTACATACAGCCACGCTAACTGGAAATAGCACCTGGTTGTAGCACTCTTTTCTTTCCCTGTACAAAGACAGATTGTTTGGAATACCATGCTATGCCTTTGCATGGATAAGATTTTAATATATACGTTTATTATTTACTTTGAGATACAAGGTCTCAGTGAAAGATACGCTTTACGTGAGAACATCTAATAAGACTAAGGTAAAAGCCAAGTACAAAGAAACTCTGAGGGTTAGATCCCACACCAGAACTTTCAGAGATCAAATAAATGCTTAAGATCAAAAATCTTAGAAATTAATTTATGATCACTCACCTTCACAGTATAACAATTAAGGCATAGAATTATTTACTCACTACAACTCAAATGAGAGCCTGGACCACACATTTAAAAATCCTTCTTTGATGAAGTTAGAAGCAATGACTTTTTAGTGAAAATCTAAGCTTAAGGGAAATCCTAAAAATCTCTGGAGAAAACTCAAGTATATAAAAGAAAACCCAGTTTGCTTTCCCATAAAGGAGATAAATCCAATCAATTCAAATCTGTGTGTAGGACACATTTCAGGGTTTAAGAACAACAGTGACAGAGAGACAGGACAGACACCCTACAACGCAAGATACAGTGAAAAACAAACTTAAGCACAGTTTTCTCTCTACCCAACTTCTTTTTTAAAAAAATATTCAGAAAACCAAGCAACAATTAAATATTTTAGAGATTTCAGTTTATCTTACTCCACTTTGACTCCAGGTGATTTGAAAGTTGTTAGCTGGACAAAGAAATTCCTCGCCCAGTACCTTACTCGGCAAATGTCCAGCTTTATACTACTCAGATGCGCCACCAGAGAGAGGTGTGTAAACGACCTTGAGAACCAGTATCTAAGAAAATAGGCAAGCAAAGGCATTTTACCCTCCATGGGGAAATAAGCAGATAGAATACCTACTCGGTAAAGAACTGTGGAGCACACCTGAACCAAATGGATTGGCTGTAACAGTTAATACACAAGATCAGGAAACCTGCACAAACTACTCCTCTTTGAGGCACCAGACAACTCACACCTCATTAGCAGGTACTTTTTCCCTCACTAATGACTAACTGAAGAGTTTTTGCACACTCTATTAATACAATTCTGTTTCTATCATAAGGAAGGAAACTGGTATATTTTAATTAGAGTATAATAACAAAGTTAGATAAGACAAGTTGTTTGGATGATGTGGTGGTTTTTTCCTTTGTTTTTAGGAAAGCAATAAAAGCATTTTCAATGATTTTTTTAAACTACGTATACTCTAGTTGTTGCACACGTGACTTGGAAAAGCAGTATCCTTCTTCAGCCTATGAGGAAACACTATCAGCTCCTGGACTACAAATTGGAAGTCTAAACAATTTGTATCCACTTCACCCTGTAGATATTAGCCAAACTCATTAATTCAACCCATTAAAAACAGAACTAAAAAGCTAATCCTACTTTAGACAGCTACATTAATGCTTTACAGATAAAAACAAGATGTGTAGCTGCCATTTCAATGCAATTATCACTATCTATAAAGGCAAGGAAAGGTTACTTTGCAGGCAGCTAAAATAGAGAAGTGGGCACCAGTACTTCATATCACAAGTAAAACTCAAGTAAGTTAAAGCTCTAAACTCCCCATTAACAGGCAAGCCTCTTCTCTGCAAGAGTCACTACAAGCCAACAGTACCATAATTCTTCTCCTCCCTAACCACAGTACATCTACAGATCTTCAGGAAAGTAACCACAGATGCCGCCAAATCCAATCAACTCCCAAAGGATAAATCCTATGGAAACATACACTGAGAAGAAGCACACCAAGATGCATGCATTCTTCAAGCAGTAATACGCAGAAGCCATACTGTAAGAGCAGCATTTCTTATTTTACTATTTTGCAAGTTATCTGTGCAAAAACATGCCTGTAATGCATAACTATGCTTGATCTCCATCAGACCCTGAATTAAAATGCATGGGGAAGAAAACAGTTATTACAGAGTTTCTCCACTACCCATAGTGCATATACCAGCTTTCTCTATAAAATCATCTCTGCACAATGCAGCTGTTCAGGCTAATTCGTATCATAAAGAAATTAGATGGCAGCAGGAATTATTTGAAACTGGTTTTAATGCACCAAACTGGAGAATTCATGATCTCTCCCCTCAGAAAACAAATACTTTATTTAAATACCTTCCCTGTGCTTACGTATTTTCTCAAATAGCTTTAAGAACCAGTACTGCGTACAAAATTTAAAAGTACTGGTGAATACAGGCAGAAGTCTGTTTAAAGACCACTAAATAAAACAAAGCCAACAGCAATTTCTTTATCCCTATGCACTATATCCTTATATACCTAAGTACATCTTGAAGTAGTGATTACAGTTTTAAGACATAGGTTGTTCTTTATTATTTTTATGACAAAATATAAGTACTGAATATGACCTAAGTCTCAAATATTTTTTTTATAAAAAATGGCAAATTTCAATCATGACAACATAAAATGTAGTTGAGCAATTAATTAGACATGTTATGCTGTGAGTGATCTCATCTTATGCTTATTGACCTTCTGAATCCTCTACATTAATCTCATTCTCACACTGATACCCAGCAGCTGACATATCCACAACTATAAATACTAACAATTAAGACATGAAAAAAATCCATGTCTAAACAGAATGAAGACAAACACTGTAAATTTAAAGATTTGAGTGATTGCCTTCAATAAAAAGCAAGGCAACCCTATATTCTATTTGTTGCTCACAATGAACAGATGAGTTCCTAGCAAGTCTGAAGTATACGGACATAGATTCCTGGAAACTTGAAAACAGATCCCTCAAATATGCAATCAATGATCTTATACTGTAAGATAACTATGACTGAGGTAGTTGATAATTATTTTGATAAAACAAGGATTCAGTTATGGACGCTGACCTTTTAAATCCAAAACAAAAAGTAAGAATAGTCCAGCCTAATTTTAAAACTGGAAGTGTATTCATAAGAAAAAACAAAACTATCATGTTCATACTCACCGGAACTTTACTTCCGACTATCTGCATGCAGTTGTCAGCCAAGAGAGGTTATTGTGTAAAAAAGATAATAATAATACATAAATAAACACAGCAAAGTACTTAGTAGGATGTAGCATCACACAAATTTTTCAGTGTTTATTCATTAGTAGTAGTTACATTATTTTATTACTTTATCAAACTGTTTAAGAGTTACAGCTTCTCAACAGGAAAGCATTTCTACTGTAGGAGAAATAACTTTCAATTCTTATATTCCACTGCTGAACCATCAGTATTTTACACAATTACAAAAAAATAACTAAATACCTGGCTTGGTATCTTGAAAGATTAAGATATGCCAGTTTGTTAAAATTATCAGGTCAGTTATTTTATAAACGACACCAAGAAAGCTACATTAAAAACTAATGGCATACTGACTTCCTTGTACATGTAATTTGTTATTCATTTGTTATGAAGCTTTTCATCTATCTAGATGATGTCATCACTGAATTTAATAAAGTTTTTGTAATAAAAAACATAGCCTACAGTTATAAATCTAACTTGCATTTCAGAAAATCTCATGCGGCATTTTTCTTCAACTGCTCAGTATGGATGCTTTTAATTACATGGATAATTAAACAGTGATTTTCAGAGTGACATCTTGTCTTCTTTACCATAGAACAGCATCTCTGCATATTCATGACCCAGAATTTGACTTTAGACAGAAGAAACTCTGCAGTAAGGCAGCACTCTCTGCCCTGTTCTACCACTTTGCACAAATGACCATGTTCCTGCGAACACCAGGACTATGGACTTTGGCTTGAATATTTGTAGGCCTTTCATCGTCAGCTCTTTGCTGTAATCTGATAGCTGCCAGTTTCTTGAATAACTACTTTCATCTGATTAAGAGCTTGAGACAGTATGATTTTGTTCCATGATCTGAATTTGGTTGTATATGTTCAGCCTGCACCTTCTTCATTTTCTACCCTTATCTCTTCCACTACTTTTCCAGGAAGCCTTTCAGAAGACAGAAGTCCCTGCAAGTCTTTCACAACCACCCCTTCTGCCCTCTTCCTGATCAAGCTTCCTCTAGAAGTACAAGATGGGACCGTCACCACCAGACAATCTCTTTTCCTAATTTACTGCCGCCTTCTCTCGCCAATGTTCGACTTGTACAATATGGCATGAGATGTCACTAAGTTCTGTTCTGAAACGGAATTCTGAGCCTTCACCATTTCCCCATTTTCCATGGTCAATCTTTCTCTTCAAGTGAGAGAAGGAATTGGAAGCACAATTAATCACTTTACATAAAAACATGCATCCTGTTGGCTTCTGTACTTCCTCCATCCCCCAAGGGAAAGGAAAGCTGCTTCTCACCGATTGAAAATCAAGGTTTCTTTCTCAGAACTCTGAAGACAGTACAGTGTTTCAGAAAAGCATGGTCAACACACTGCAGATGGCACACAAGGCAGAGAAAATGAAGCACCAAATTTAAAAATAATTTGGTTAAGATAGGATCAGCAAACAAGAGCAGTGTTTTTAAATGAGAGGAGAGAGCTCAAGTCTAACTAAAACAAACATTAAATGAACCAGAAGAAAAGTGACATCAACTGTTAAGTGTGTTTCGTGAGCTCTGAGCAGAATAAAAGGCCCAAGGATTTCCAGTATAAAAGAGGAAAAGATTTGAACAATTATCTATGACCAAAGAAGAAGGTAATACATTTTAAGAAAAATCATTTTGAATGCCATCAGCATTTTCATGGAAGACAATCCTGAAGATGGCCTGAAGAAAAGAAAGCCTGACAATTCATGATGCAGTAAGAATTGGTTAAGGCTTGAATTCAACTACACAGAATAGTAGTTTAACCAAACAGAAGACAAAATTAACAATGAAAATGAGGCTTTGCTTTATTGCAAAGTCCCAATCAACATTTTAAAATTGACCACATTATATATTTTTTAAATTGCTTAGGATGCTATCTATTTAAAAGCTAATTTAGGGTAACACGCTACAGAAGCATCATTTCTGAACAACCTGAAATTATTCCATTCAAATGCTGTGATGCAATTGCAAGAAGGACTTACTGAAGCACACAAGCTTTGATATGAGCCCTTTTTTCATTAGGAAAAATATTTTGCATATGTATAAAACATCCATGCTGGCGCCAACTGAAGTTTAAAGCGCACATCCATGTATGAGGACATTTCAGGATTTTTTTTATTTATCTTTATATTTTAGTACATTTTGGCAAACATATCCCCAGTTCTGTTAAGTTGCCCATGCTACAGCGCATACGGTGGCAGTAACGCAATCTGTTAAATTTTTTAGCAGTTAGACATGCAATGGTAGCCATGCTTTCCTTACTCAGCTGCAAGATTATGCTACCTTAGGCAGCTACATTTCCGTACCAGCATACATGAGAGATCACTGCTGTCCAATTACTTTTTGGGAAAGAACTGCAACTACTTCCACTGTGAAAGTTTCTACTACTTCAATAAATTATTTTTGCTTACTAAGAGAAATCAGACATTTAACACTGATCATCAAGTGAAGATAAAAAAACTTACAACACATTATCAATCGTTCCCAATGATAGTCTAGGCAAAGTATATTAACAGGAAATTTCATAATATTCACTGCCTAAGCTTTGAATAATTCTCCAATAAGTTGATGTTTAGCTACACTATGCTTTAAGCGCTGGATTCTTTCCAGGACAGACTAAACAACTGTGGATTTTGTTTAAGATGAACTCATGCAGGAACATCACTTCTCTCAGAAATGTAAATCACATCATAATACAACTTCTTCCTTCCACTAAAGTTTATAATGTTTAATGCAAAGCATTTGCGTTTAATAATTGCATGTCACTGTAATTTTAATTTTGTGAAATCTAACTCTGCAGAGCTGATTCTGAAGGTTAAAAGAAAGACAAGTCAGATGCAGAAGTCCATGCTTATAGTTTCATTAGGCAGACACCAACATAATCTTATTTGCTGGTTTATTTCACTAAGAAAGAGATTATTATTTAACACTATCTGTATTCAGCACTCAGACTCAGCTCTGCAGAACTTCTAGCAGTGCTGCCATTATGTACTTGAACAATTTTTCCACACATAGTCTTCATTTGCAGTAACCTTATAGTGCACACAATAAGTGTGGGGGGAAAAATGACATTCAACCTAATTTCCAAATAAAATTATACGCATTTTATTGAAGAACTATGCTGATAGCAAATTTTATCACTTGAAGCATACTACTGCCCCTTGGATACACAAAGTTAGCCCTACCACCATTTCTCCCTAAAACTGCAATACATTCAATTCCTCAGAATTCACTACTAGCTTCTTTAAAATTCTTTATACAACAGTGGCACAGAGCGGGACAAAACCTATTTCTAGTGAAATCTTAACACTGTATTTTTATATATATATACACACACATGTAATGTTTAATCCAATCCAACATTCACGAGTTTTTGTGGCATATTCTCCTTTTACATGAGAACTATATTGGCTATAGCCAAGTTCTAACACAAACATTACTGTTGTATTTTATAACTAATTACTACTAATAGTCGCAATGCAGGAAATAAGTGGCACCTCTTCACTATTTGAAACTGTGTTTCTCCATCCCACCAAAAGCTGGGGCATCCAGTCATTCTCCTATATTTCTGGCACCCCAGAACAGACAGACTTCAACAATTCTGCTTGAAAGATCCAGCAACTAAGTGTAATCAATCAATGTAAGTGCAGGGAATGATCAACATGAATGAAAGGCCTCTATATTTCTACTCAAAATATAATTTTAAACTCATTTTAAGACCATTTTTTCACTAAAGGAATCATTTTATCTGCCTTCAGAACATTTCTTAGCAGACTATTTAACCCAGTCTTCAAGCCAGCTACAGTACTCAACACACCCAAATTAAGCTAAAATACTGACTTTACTTCAATTTTAAATACTTTCAGTATTTTGATTCCCCGCTTCTAACACTGCAAATTGTACATCTAGTATGCATGTCATTAATTGAACCATATAGTCATGCTGTCTTTTCCAATAACTTTTGGTAGGTACCAAAAATGTCTAGATTAATTGCACAGAAATATGCTCAGGTTCCACCCATTACTCTACATCATTGGATTTGCAAATTTTTATAGTTTAGAAGAAAGCATCAAGTTTTCACATTGCCTGACAGCTGAAATACCAATTAACCCTTCAGATGAAGCTCCAAGCATTTAGAAGTGTATTATTGAGTACATATTTATTACTTTTTTTCCTGCTACTCCTAGAAGATGAATCCGGACAAAAAAATTTTCTAAATTTCAAGCTTGATGCTCACAAAGCTAAGCTTCTTACTTTCATCTGTCTTGGAGAAGTGACTACTTACAGATTTGGCAGTTGCAGAAATGTACTGGACAACCATTTCACGTTTTGTGGTCAAGTCTTTATCTCTTAAAGGAGCTTTACGTTCTTCATTTAGATTCATGTCCTCCTGTAAAGAAACAGACCACACAACATCAAGATTCTATTTCATGGATTTTATTAGTCTTTGCTATTTTTATACTCCTTTTCTTAAACAAACGGCTCATTTTTAAACAAACAGAGGTGATTTTCTCCAGCTTATCAGCTTTTGTTTGATTCTGAGCTACCCAATTTTCTCATTTAATTCTGTCACTGCAAGTGTTTCCTGTTTTCAAGACTTAGCCAAAATCATATATACATCGAGTAGTTACCATTAGTGAAATCTGGCTCAAGAAATAAAACTAGAGGATAAAGCCAAAAATTCTTGTGAACTTCCTGTGTTCTTTGTAAAAATCTTATCAGAACAGACACTATTATTGCACTATTCAATCAGAAGCCTGTTATTACATACTTTATTAGCTTGTGGCAGGCGTAGATGCGAATGTGTTCTGATGTATTTGAAAACAAACCTAAAATTCCAAATATTATGCTAGATTAATAAAAAAAACCCCAAAAATATAAATGCCTGTTTCAACTTAGTAACTGACTAAATGCAACATGTAGTCATTACAAATCATGACTACTCTTGCCATTAGAAGTCAAAGTAAATTCACAGTAGCTACTAAAACCAGTAAATGTTACTGTAATAACTTACTAACAGCTTTTTCAAAAAAATTACTCCTCTCTGGAAGACAGACCTATCATCTGTTTCAAACATTACACTTCAAAAAGTTAAAAATTAATCCCTTCACCTAACAAGCAAATCAAGCAAACTTAGATTAGCACTTATCCGATCTTTCAAAAGAGATTCACAACTTCAGTGAGCAGACTAAAGCTACACAATGAAACAGGACGGTTCTTAGGCCATACTGACTGCATGGAATTTTAAGGAATGACACAGAAAACAGTATTTCTAACAATACTCAGCTGCATTTCCTGATACTTCACCCACCAACAATGTGCACAGCAGGATTAATACACAGCTACTTCAAAAGTTTGTTTCTTTACTACTAATAGAAAAACTTGCTTGCAAGTAGAATCGCAAACCTTGACAAGTGATCCTAAGACAGAAAATATTCAAGACCATACAAAAAAAAAAATCAGCTTTCCATACATTAAGATTTTTGTAATGAAAATTATTATTTTCCAAAGGTATTTACTTAAGTTTATTAAAACCTGTCCATCAGCAGTATCTAACTACTGCAACTAAGCTCAACAGAGTTTATCTTAAAGAAGCAGTCAACAGTTTAATATTTTTATTTTCTGCTTTTTTTTGTTTGTAGAAGTAGACCAAGTAATTTAAACTTACATAATACTAGTGTTCTATGAGTTACTCAATTCTTTATGTGCCAATTTAAACAGATTTGTCAGGCCTATGCTATAGTTCATACTTCCAAAATTATTTTACAGTGTCTTAATTTGTTTTCATGTTGGCATTTAGTATATAATAGTTATTTTCAAATATAGTGTAGCACATCATCTTACCATCATTTTTTCAAACAGATCCATAACTTCTTTTTCTGATAAGTTCATGCAACGCTCATCAACAAGTGCCTGGGCAAGTGGGATTTCACTTATAGAAGGCTGAGAGTCAATAGGATGCTGAATGAGAGGTTTCTCTTTTTTCACTGCTGATTTTCTGAAGCTTGTTATTCTGTCACGCTGCAAAGACATCCATTTAAAAATAAGCAGAAATAGGAAAGCAGCCAATTACATGGCAGTAATACACACATTTTTTAGTTAATCCAAGCAGCAGAGTTAAAACTCAAACTGAACTGTAAGTAAAAATACTCTAATATTCAGAGATTGCTTTTAATAGGAAGACAAAAACATTTAAGGTAAATACATGACAGGTCACAAGCAAAAGGGATATAACTATTTCTCACAGTTTCTTAAGTATGCCATCTATGTTAAACTCTAAGCATTTCAAAATCTTGAGTTCATCTTCTCACATTACTCCCTAATTATCCTGATAGTGAATAAATATGGTACCACAAAGGTAATGTCCAAGCGTTCCTTCACCTGAAGAGCTATAAGTCTTTGGAGGACAACTGAAAAAGCCAGCGTTGGGAAGGAGGTACTCACAAGTTCATCAGGCTTATAAAAAAATCCTGCTAAAGTAAAATAAAGTTTGTAGAGGAATTAATGCTCCAAGTTTAGTTCACAATTCCTTGAAGTGTTTTTGAGTACAGACTCCTGAAATTAGTGCATAATTTTAAAAAGCCAGGTAATGGTTACTCACATAGAGGCAGCCATCCATAGTTAAACACACATAACAGACATTAGTGACAGCATATCATACAGTCTGCAATGACGCTTCACTGGTTAAGGCTGACTTGTTTTATGCCTTACACCAAACCCCCCACCTTTTTTTTTTTTTTCTTAAAGCATGCTTACTCAGTTAATTTGTTAATATTGGAAAAAAACAACAAGAGCACCTTCCTTATAAGGCCATTTATTACTGTATTATTAATATATAACTATTCTGAATAAAGGCAGAATTTTTTAATAATATTGTCTTTAACAAGATATATATTTTATACTCATTTTTATAACATTATGTCTGTAACGATTTTTCTAAATTAACTGTTTGCATCAACAAATACTAACGTATTTGTTTCAGGCACTGAACAGCCTTATGAAGATGTGCTTTCATGTAACAGCAGCTTACGTAGGTTTACCAGTCTCATTCATAGCAGTTATTGCAATCTTTATGAAGGCATGTCAATCAAAATTTTATTTCCTATAGTTACACAACCTCTGTGAAGTTGTGAAGACTTTAATGGAGTATTTCTTTTATAGGAAATCTGGATTCATTTAGTGTTCATTCAGTCCAGTCAGGAGTGGAGACTTCTGACTGTTGCAGAACATGGCGAAGAAATACTCTTCCTTTTTTCAATTGTTTTGTTTCTTTTTATTGGCTTGTTTTGTTGTTGTTTTTTGAGATCCTACAAGACCACCTTAAAGTTTTGAAGGGAAAGTAATCCTAGATAAGCTGCATGCCCTTTGAATTTCTTTGGAGTTTTTTTGGTTTGTTTGTGTTTTTGAGAGGAGGGGATTGGGGCTGGGTTTTCTTCTTCCTTAGAAATCTTAGTTTTGTGGACAGAAACACATTGCTTACAAGGATACTGTTAACATAGTTGACAAGATTACTACTTTAATCCTATTTTTTCCTTATTAGAATAGTTTACATCACACTTTCTGAAACTAAAATTAGGGCATAGCCTATTGAAAGGGCCAAAGGTAGGACATAGTGCCTGAAAGGCAGTACCCAAAATTAGCCAATATACTGAATGCAGTGTTACTGTTCACATACATTAAAATGTGCGTTCAGCAGTCACCAAAAAAAGAAGTCATTTAAGATCAATTTCATTGTACTGTGATCTGTTTCAAATATACCTTATTAACAACAAATTTATTTAATCCCAATGCAATGATGAGATCACTTTCAAGTCATAAATCAATCTTCTACATGATTATTTGGTACAATTTCTTCATTTCAGACATGTAAGTGATAATGAACTAAGTGGCTGGTGCAGCTTAACTAATATATACAGAAAACAGAAGTTTCTAATTTTGCTTGTCAATTTTGATACAAGTTTCTGTAAAAATACAACAGTTTTCAAAGTATTTGGAATTATAAAGTTAGTGCTACTGAATAAAAACTTATTTGACATACAGTACATACTTATTACACATAACACTTCCAGTTGAATCATGCGGCAACTAACTCCACAAGAGCCACTGCAGATCCTTTACTTGAAAAAGGTCAAGAAAAGTAGCACTTGAACTGTTGAGTAAGTTTCATCACATCCACAGTATTACTGAAGTGTAAAGAATGTGGTTAAAGCTTCTTCAAACAGATATCATAAATTACTGTTCTTCAACTGAGTTACAAATTATGCTCTTTAGGAACAGTAACTCAATTTTCTGAAATCTAATGCTTAATATCCTTATAAAAATGTGTTACATAGTCCACATTTGGAGTAAAACAGCATGCAGCATGGAGTTACCATTGCAAATTAAGATGTTACAAAGACCTTACCACATCATCTGCCAAAGTTTTTATTTGAATATTCTATTAAAAAAAAAAAACAAAAACAACACACACACAAATCAAAGAAAAAAAGACAGCGTTACCTACTTTTTCAGAATAAGGAAGTCTGTATTTCATGTATTCTAACACTAAAAGGCACTTGAAATTTCAGGAAGTCTTGTAGCAAAACTGCAGCTAATAGGGCATGAAATCTACAGTGTTTCATATGAAAAATGCTTGCATCCTATTTCACCTTGGTTTTTGACTATTTAACTCATGAATGCAAAACCTGTATAGCTCTAGCACCCCCAATATTTCACACACACAAAAAAAAAAAAAAAGCAGAATCTCTTAGAAAGCTTTCCAACACAAATATGGACTTATGGACTTCAAACAGTCAGCAGATAACTATATGACACTCTCAGTTTTGACAGTTTTTGAGACTCAGTTGAGTAGAATTTCCTGTGCCCTAGCTTCTTAGGTCTTCTGCCAATTTCTCCTTAAGACCAAATAATTTGATTTCTTACATGAACTGCCTAAAGCCAGTGTACTGATGATGCACAAACCAAACCCCACTGTATCTCCCTTCCTAGTATACTCTCACTTTTTCCTTAACAGTAGTAAAATCCTGCTGACAAAGATGACCAACATTACCTTTTTATTCATGGACAAAAAAGCAATTTGTATTACATACCAGTATCAACCATCATATCAAGGAATCATTTCATTAATAAACACTGCTCAATAAATTTGGAAGTCTATACAAATAGCGGAGGATATATCAAGGTGGGAAGGAGGAGCAATGTGTTCATACTTTAAGCATTGAGAGGTATCCAGGACAGTGTGGTTGACTGACCCTGGCTGGTAGGTCAGTCCCCAACCCAGCCACTCGCTCATTCCCTGGCAGGGGGATCAGGGAGACAATCAGAAGTGCAGAAGCAAGAAAAACTCATGGGTTGAGATAAAGACATTTTAACAAATGAAGGGGAAAAAAAGATAAAAAGAAACAGATGATGCTGAAGCCATCACTCACCACCATCAGATCAATACCTACACAGCCTCTGAGCAACTGCTACTTTAGAAAAAACACTTCCTTCCCACCCCACCCCCTGTTTTATTGCTGAGCATGTCTTTGTAGTATGGAGTATCTCTTTGGTCAGTTTAGGTCACCTGTCCTGGCTGTGTCCCTTCCCAACCTCTGGCCCACCCCCTCCTACTCTTGGGTCATGGTGAGCACTGGAAGAATAGAAACAGGGAATCATCCAGGTTGAAAGAGACCTCTGAGATCAAGTCCACCATTAACAAAGGATTGCCAAATCCATGACTAAACCTAAGCACCAAAACTACGCATTTCTTTAAACACCTCCAGGGAAGGTGATTCTACCACCTCCCTAGGCAGCCTGTTCCAATGTTTGACCACCCTTTCAGGGAAAAAATTTTTCCTACTACCCAATCTAACCCTCCCCTGGAGCAGCTTGAGGCCTTTTCCTCCTGTCCTCTCACTTGTTATGTGAGTATAGCTGTAGAGAGCAATAAGGTCCCCCCGCCGAGCCTCCTCTTCTTTAGGCTAAAGAACTCCAATTCCCTCAGCTGCTGCTCATAAGACTTGTGCTTCAGACCCTCCACCACCTCCACTGCCCGTCTCTGGACACCTCTACTCCACACCTCTACGTTCCTCTTAAAGCAAAGGGCCCAAAACTGAATGCAGTATTTGAGATGCAACCTCACCAGTGTTAAGTACAGGGGGACGATCACTGCCCTTGTCCTGCTGGCCACAAGAAACAGTAAGCCTTAAGACTGGGTAAGCACTGTTCAGCAAAAGCTAAAGCACTGGTGTTTTATCAGCACTGTTTTGGTCATAAATCTACACCACAGAACCATATGGGCTGCTATGAAGAAAATTATCTCCATCTCAGCCTGACCCAGTGCAGACATCTAAGATAAAATCTTCTCTTGCTATTCCAGATGTTGACACCAACCCTTCAGCTTCTTAACTGCTGTATCTAAAACGTCTTCCTTACAACTACACCTCTCCTGTATTTTTGTTACCTGGACTTATTATGGAATTAAAAAAGAAAGTAATACTCCACCCTTGAAATCAGATCTAATATGTCATTACTCTTGTAAACAAACCTTTTCTTTTTAGTGGAGCTTATCCAGAAAGAAGTCCAAATGAAGTAAAGCCTAACCATGACTGGAAGCCAGAGACCTATGCAAGCAAGAAGTCTGAAAACTCTGTATCCGTTTTAGTCTAGATGTACTAGAAACATCCCCCCTCCCCTCCAACTTCGTCTCATTTAAGCACTGCCAGTCTCTCCCAGAACCTGGAACAGGATAACCTACTCTATCTCTACATTTATATTGCATTTGTCACTCAAATACCTCTGGGCAAAATACAGAATACTAAAGCAAGATTCCACACAGCATTTTTTTCAGACATCTCAAGCGCACTTCCCAGATCTCCTTATAGTGCACAAGCTACATTGCTGCCAGTAGCTACTCAAGATAAGCAACATATTTAACAGGTAGAAGAGAAACTGCAGGCAGCTGGAGGCAGAGGCAAGGCAGTTATGTACCTGCAGATTCTCACTGACATGCAATTTTGACAGACTCTTATACTAACAAAGAAATCACACTTCCAGTCTGATTTAAGACTGTAAGCCAAAAGTAGTTTACCTCCCCAGGAGGAAGTTTAAGATAGCACACTTTTTGTTGTCAGCTCCTCTAGCATTATTCTCTATGCCATCTGTAAGACAGTCAGAACACAAGAAGATGAAATCAACCCTTTCCTAGGTTGTTAAAGACATCATTCCCTCATTTTAGAAGCAGACCAAAGCCAAAGGTTTTGCAAAAATCTCTATGATAAAACATTTGCAAATACGGGAAATCAAATTAGTATTTATATGTAAAAACACACATGCAATTTAAGACAGCTCTCCTAGGTTTTAATATCAATGCATACCATGGAACCTCTTCAACTCCCATATGAAAGAACTATTTCCTACTGATTTACTTAATTCTTCACTTAGAAGACTTCAGTGGCAGAGCTTCCCCCTCTCAAATGTAGTCTTTCTAGTCCATCACTACTTTTAAATACCACTTTGTTTACTCCTCCTAATTTTAGTTTACTCTAAGTATCCCATTACTTGTGTATGTACTGACAGATCATGAAAATAAGGCACACAAAAATCATTGCACGTACTAATGCAACTGCATCACACTACTCATCTTAAAAGGTCAGTCTCAGTCATGTTAATATTCAGTGTAACTGAAATCTTGCATGTAAGAACAGTAGACAGATTTCCACCGTAATTTGCTGTATTTATTGATACCAAAATCACTATTTCCTCATACAAGCTCAGTTCAGGCTCCTACAATAACAATTCCAACATTCAAAGAACTTAAAGACTTGAGATTATTGCATTAACTTTCATCACAAAACTCACAGCAAGTCTTTTCTTTAAATCTTTTTCTCATTTATGTGTTAATAAAACCTTCCAGATCACTTGAGCTGGCCATGAATTGTAAATTAAAATGCATTTACATGGGTTGAATAACCTTTCCATTATATTTAAGTATTACTTTGCCACTTTCTTGTTACTCTAGACTTGCTTCCACCACAAAAACAAAATCAAAAGCAGCCCACAGTTTACCACATGTATAATGAAACAATGATCAGCTGGCTAACTTCTAAACTTAACAGCAATTTTAACTCCACTGCACACTGCTCAGGCAAATCGCGGTGCACTGCAACACCCCACTTCTGCACACAGACTAAGCTTCAGGTAACAGCTCCAACTGCTACTAGCAATCCTAATTTTCTAAGAGTAATAAATGGAAATGAGACCTTCTCATAACTTTCTTGGTTTTAAATTGGGATGATACAACTCTCCTAAAATTTACCTGGACTTCAACACCTCCAAAAGACATTGTAAACTTTGCTCAAGAATAAGTGTTTTTTAACTAGCTGCAAATAAATTTGCATAAAACCAGGAAAGGGGTAACATCCTGTATGAATACCTGAACAAAGGGAATTTAAAGGGACAAAAACCCAAAACTGATCAATATCTGAAGTCTAAAAAGTGTGCAACTCAAGTCTAGGTCTTACAGCCACAAAACAGAATTCACTCCTACAACTTCTGTTCTTCAGTACAGAGAACAAGTAATGTTCCCATTAGACAATTTAACTGTCTGTTAACATATTCAGTTTGGTAATTAAATATAAAAAGGTATCTAGGATATTGCAAAAAGATACCTGAGCCACATTAGCTGATGTGCAGAAACTATAACTACACACTGATTTAGGACTTTCAAGATCTTTACAAGTCACAAAGTATATCTGGCATTACTAATAAAACTAGTAAAAAAAGTAATTGACAAAATGTTTGTCATGGTAAGTTCCTGGCACTTCAAGGAGCATTCACCATGCTTTCAAAAAGAACTTGAATTGTTGCAATCCATCTGGTACATCAAAGATAATTGAAGGTAACAACACTAATACTTTTGTTACTGTTGTTGCACATTTGCACTTGGTCTGTGACACCACATGGAAAATTCTTGCTTGCTTTGCAGCCATTGGCTTCACAAATTCCTCAGGTATGCATTATTTAAATTATTAAACTAAGGATTAATCCATAACCTGAACATGCAGGTGAACATTCCCTGGGGCACTACAAAGTGAGACCAAGAAGCACATTAACACCTTACAAAAGGCTGCCAAAAGGAAGCTGAGAACTTATTAATGTGCACAACACAGAGTCAGTGCTGTTTGACTGGAGGAACCAAGAACCAAGAAGCTGTCTGGTTTTCCTCAATTACTCGACTTTTTTTCCCCAGGAGACTGGCCACCCAGAAACAAGCAACATTCAGAAAAGTTATACAACTCTTCATGCTAAATAAAGCCAGAGGGTCACCCATGCTGGTAATTATTAACAGCAGAGGGCACCAACTCTTTAATCACGCTGCTGGGAGAATCAGCGCTGATCCTGAACTGGAGGGAGGGCAAAACAGGCTGGAGGCAAGTTACAAATGCCACTGTCTGATCCCCTGAGTGAAAGGGGCACCTCCACACTGTGCAAGGGGAATAGAGAGACCCTAAGAATCAGTCTGGTCTAACTAAAAATAGAGGCTGAGAGAAACTGAAACAGCTTCTTCATTTTTTGTCTCATTGGCAGACCACTATCACACTCCAAAACCAAACAGACTGCTCAAAAAACCTGCGCTTTCCCAGATGACTTCAAAGAAGCCAGATTAATTCAGAAGCTGAAAAAAATACCTGTAAACAAATTTAGATATCCTTAATGTCAACAATTTTGTAAGTCACCAAGAGTTGAGGAAGACAGTTCAACTGATTTATTAGTATTATTATTTGTAGCTCAAACTGTGATTACTGTTTTGAAAAGCCTGTTTCAGACAATAATTCACTGGTCTGCATTGATAAGGAATCTTTAAAAATCAGAGCAAAATTAAATGCTTTTTCCAAAAGCTGCAGTTCCACATCAGTCTAAGCCAATAAAATTGCTGGCCATGAGACAAAAAGGGCAAGGGTTGCACCAGGACAGCCAGCCAGAGCAGCTTAGACTACTGTAGAAGCAATTTCAGAAAGCATGTTAGAAAAGGCAGTTTTCACATTGGCCAGCACAGAGGCAAATTAACTAAGTTTTAGCATTTTCCAGAGCTACTGCTAGAGCTAGAGTCCAAACACCTTCCATCAACCAAGCCAGGAATAGCAGAGTTTGTAACAGTTATACTACATAATTACCAAGTTCTTTATACAGCACTTTACACAGCCAGGATCTGTTTCTTATTTTGATATCTAGTGGTCATGCAAGAGGTTTTCCCTTGAGCATCTTGGAAAAATTCTTGTGACAGCACAGCATGCCTTTCAGGACAGATAAACTGTTTCTCTTAGGGATGCTCTACAGCTTTTAAATTCCTCACTTAAAACTATCAAGCAACAGTTTGCTAGTTAAAACTTCTACAAACTAAACTTTTGAAAGAGCCAAGTCATAATTCCATTCACAAATTTCACAAGCAGCAAGCACTGCAATACTGCTTTTATGAAGTGCATACTAGCCTCAATATGCAGGTTTAATGTTCTAAAAGCTATTTAACTAACTGAGATCTTTACAAAGGTTAAGAGACATGACAAACCCTGCCCTTACAACAAAGATTTAACACCTTTTATTTTAGTTTGAAGCTTCCATTTTTAATGAGAAATTCTACCCGCTGATTTTAGTACTTAATTTAGAAATGCATGTGGCATTGCATAATCATTAACCAACAGAAAGTTTTATAGAACACATCTTTAAAAAAATAACAAGGAAAAAACAAACAAGGAGAAAGAAAGGGAAAAAACCCCACATTAAAAAAGAAAAAAAAGCAGCCAAGAACCACCAACCACAACACCACAAATAATTAAGTACAAAACTCTATGGCTACATATCCTTAAGGCCCAGAACAATCTTCCACTTCAAGGATTTTGGGCAATCTGGCAAATCCAAATAAAATAAGTGTAGCCACAGAAATTGATACAAAGTTTCTGCATAGGAACCGCAGGTACCTCCACAAAGACCTCACATGTTACATGCCGTGTCTCAGTTGCACTACAACAAGTATTTGCATAAAGGAAACAAGGCAGTCCTATTTGGCCATATGAAGATAACATATGGGACTGCACCAACGGGCAGCAGCATAAATAGGGAAAATAAGTAAAGGTATTCTACTTCTTCATGTCCTTGAATCATCTGTTTAAGCATATACATTTTATTTTTTGGGGTTATCTAACATTGCATTTATTTTGGGCTTAAATAACTTCAGTTTCAAATCTAATTATCTTGGTAAAGGATACTTTAATGGTCTTTCTTGAAGAACACCATCTTAAAAAGAACAGGTTTCAGACTGTTGAGTGCCAATTACTTTTTATGCTTTGCTTGATAAGAAAGCTTATTTCAAAAGCTGCATCCCTTCAGTAAATTAGAAGTGCACTGAAATAATTTCAAAAATCCTGTGACACACCCATGTAGTCTTCTCTATATATATTTGGTGACTATAAAGAGTGCCAGGTATACTTTACCAGACAAGAAGCCATCTGTCCAAGCAGTTGATATGGTATTGGGCTGGATTGCTTGTCAGTAGCAGCATATTTCTCTGTATTGTATGTACAGTAAGCACATCACTTGGTTTGGAAGAAAATTAGTGGGTTTAGACGGAGTTCACATGCTAAATTAGTCACTTCAATAGTCCTTGGATAAACTTCCAGGACTTAATTAGAAAAGAACACAGAACAGCTCCTAGTTCAGTAAAAGGATGGTTTAGATGCTTAGTGTACTGGTGGCATGCCTGCTGCTTTTCTGCCAAGTGTGCCCATCAGTACCATACTCAGCCATATAGCTCCGCTGCTTGTATTTCAGAAATGCATTTGTTCGACTTGTGAGCATTGAGGTTTTAGGGAACTTGGCTTTTGCTTTTTTGGTGTATTATTGTGAATTGCTTTTGAAACATTCTGGAATAGTTAAACTGGAAAAACTATGTCAAAACAATTATTGACATAGTAAGTGCAGGCTTCATCTCAGTCTTATACTTAGATACAAGCAATAGATTTGAGCTCTTTGCTTTCAATGTGGCAGCAGAACAAAGCCCGTTTTGCTAGAGAGCAATACTTCATGTGCAACAAATTGCCGTTCATCTTCCTTCCTTGTTCTGGGCTCTCCTGAGTGCAATTGGTTGATCTTTTCATTCACACACATTGTGGAGCTGCCCAGACTGAGTGAAAGCTATTACAAAGCTAGTGAGTTTGGCCAATTAAAGTAGTGAGAATAGGCCTCCTCCTTTTATACCTCACTTCATAAAGAGACACCCCTGAAATGCAGTTTTAGTTTGTTTTTACTCTTTCCTAGACATGCAGCCCTTTTAACTACAACTACATGCTTTGAACCTGGCATTAATCTTTTGTTGAAACCTAGGTTTCTCTTTCAAGATGAGCAATGACCAGTTAACTCGACAGTTAGAGATTTCTTTTGAAAACATTCTGAAACACCAGGCAGAAACTGCTTTGAGAAAATTCTTCAGTACTATTGCACCATTATTTTTTTTTTTTCATTCCTGCTTCCCTGCTTCATATTTCCCAGTGGATGCAAGTACAGCCTAATACCCCTTCATATGTGACAGGCTAATTTCTATATACTTATCTTCCTGTTCTGTGCAGAGATAGTTTGGGGAAGATTCTTTACTGAGTATGCTGTTGGTTTCATAGAATAAATCTTGCTCTTGGGGTCCAGCAAACACTGAAATCAGTGTCACAGCCAATCTACATTTTCCTCTGCTACCATTTGAGCAGACTATATAACTGGTAGAATATAGGTAGAATAGAATATAATAGAAATTTTATTATATTCTAACACAATAATAATAATTTCTAATAAATTTATATTATTATATTAGAATAATATAATATAATATAAATTAGAAATAATAATTTCTAATAGAAATAGGCACGGAGAGAATTGATACACTTAAAAATAAAGCAGAAGGCCCACAGCAAGTTTCATAAGTTCATATGAAGTCTATTCTGTGAAGAGCTTTGTTGGATGCTGGGCAGCTCCTTGAAAATGGAATATTTTACTTTTCATAGACTTTGAGGAAGGGAAGACATGTGTATTTGCCTTTTTTTTTTTTTTTTAATAGTAAGAAAAACCCCACAAAATCCAATCAACTGATACACAGCCTTTAACAAAACTGGCAGTGGAAGGGATGTGGTGAGCCAAAGAAGCAGGAATTACTAGTGAACATTGTTCATTTTGTCTGTACCCAGCAATCTTGGAACATACAGTCACAGGAATCATGTCAACAACTTTTTAGAATAATGTTGTCTTTATTCCAAGTCACTAACTTCCCAGAAAAGAGCAAGTATTTGATCACAGCAGTATTTGATCCCTACATTAAAAAAAAAGTTGATAGTAAAGTTACTTTTTTCTCCCCTAATAATGAACAACGTGATACTAAAACTTGGAAAAATGAGCAATGCTGCTGCCACAGTAAACTTGGGCTTTTCCTTGAAGGACAGAAATTCTAGATCAAGTAGCTTCTGCAGGCATGGACCATAATATAATTCAACAGTCAAAGCATAATCAGGTTAAACTGAATTTATATCTGCTGTGGTAAGCACAAGGGCTCTCTGCTCCTTTTCCTATTCCTTCCTGTTTATAACAGATTCCCAAGATTCTTTGTCCTTTAAGGAAGTAGGAAATGAAGCAGCATGTGAACAGAGAGGTATTATGCTATACATAATAATGAGAAAGCCAACAGTATAATTCAACTTCACAGCAAGTGAGATTCCCTGTTAAGAAGTAACATGAATTCAGGAGGATTACAGATGCTTCTAACAGGTTTCAGAGAATCTGTTATCTTCTGCTAAAGGATAAGTAAGGAGAAAAAAAAAAAAAAAAGGTAGTTCATCATAATATTAAGATGTGGTATGTGCTTAGGTTACCCCTGAACACCCACATGAATTTATATATAAAGGCCTTCAAAAATTTCAAAATCAAAATTTCAAAACAATTGCTTTGAAATCTAAAATGTTAACTGATGGGATTACTGCTTATCTTCGAAGTCATTCAGGATTTAGTTAGAATCACAGAATACTGTCAACTGACCTTAATGGATTTAGGAAGCCTGTCTTAACCACCCAAACTTTGTCTGAAGTTCAAATGTGGATGTGTACTTGTAAAATATGGAAATTAAAATTGTGTATCTAGTTTACAGATCGAAATTCTACCAAAGCCTACTGCTGTACTCTTCACCTTCCCAGTTCAGGAATGTCTCCATCAAGCTGTAAATAAGCTACAGAACAAAAATTAAACTGCACAGCTGGAAGACAGTATAGAAGTGGAGAATGGAGGATTGTAAAGGCTTGAGAGACTGCAGCAGACATTGCCTGCTGTATTTCTAGCTTAGCCAAGAAATTATGTGCTAAACTAAAGTTTCCTCACCTCACTTTTTTCTGTTGATGAGAATAAAGCAGTGGAAGATCCACTTGCCATAGTGGAGTGGAAAGGAGGAACTGAAGAAGTTCTAGTAGAGTGGATAGCCTGAGAACAGCAATTCTTACTGTCCCATTATATAAGACCACAAAAAACAAAACAAAGAATCTGGTTTTATGGGAATTTTGGAATTAAGACTGGCAGCAGCACCAGAAATAAATCCCTGTATAGACACCAAAGTCAGGATAAAATCAGTTACTAGATGTTTCAGTGCCGAAGCTTTGGTTGCAACTTCTCTCTCCAGTCTAGTCATAAACTACCTTCTATTTATCTGTCATACGCAACAGTTCACTCAATCCGAGTGGCTAAGGCTCTTATAAGCAAAGACTTGCAATGATTAAGAAAACAGTTCTTATTTTATGTAAAGTGTATACAAAATTAGACAGAAATGCTATTGTATGGCTTACAAAGAGGGACAGACCCAACTGAACCATCTAAGCTAATCTGAGTTCATGTGCTAACTTCTGAACTTAGCCAGCTGATATCGCTTCACCCTTTGTTTCAGATTTTTTATTTAAACCTTTTGTTTTTAAGGTACCCTCTAAATGTGGCTGGCACAAAAATTAAAAAGTATATGACACCAGCATATATGCTTAGCCTGATATGCTGTCATCTTTTTTCTTCTTTATGCAAATAGTTACCTGTGCTAATGCAACTGGAACATACCATGTAACCATCTCAACTATTAATAACTGTCAAATTCTCATCTACTCAAGCACTCACACAATCATAAATGCAAACATTCAGCATAGTTCCATTATGAAGCCACAGTATTTTAGAAGTTACTTCAATTTTATAGGTATAAAAATAATTCACAGCAGGAGAATATGAAGACTGAAAATGTAGACAGGAGAGTCTGCATTTTACAAGAACTAGCTAGCTTATCTTTTATTAGGAGTCCAGAATCTAATGACTTTCAAGTTGGCTTAGCATTTGATCCTCAGAAAGCTACTCATTTAAAAAAAACAAACAAAAAACAACAACAAAACAGAAGAAAAACAAACAAACAAAAAAAAAACCCACAGGCATTTTTAAAGGTCATATTCTAACAACCGTCTTTAGCTCTTACCATACTAAGAAAGAATAACAGACTGCAGAACTAACATTTTTCCTGCCCAAAGTACTTATTTTGTCTTGTTCAACCATCCCTAAGACACCAACATGAATTTATACAGAGCCACTTGCAAACACATAACTAACTAGTTGTGACAAAAAGTTATCCTCAAGAACATTTAAGGTCTGTGATCATTTCCTCTCATCTTCATGCCTAAAATTGCATTATGATGTGTTTTTTTCACGTGATCCCATACGGGACGAAGTTACTAACATTTGACTAGCTAGTCCCTGAGCAAAGAAACCGGAGAGAATGGGCCTGTGTACCTTCAAGCCAACCTGCATCCACCAGTACCTTTTCTGCAATTCCCTTGGCCTACATAACCTAAAATTACAGATGCTACTTTGTTTGCTGTACAGCTACTGTCCTGTAGCTCCAAGTGCCGGGATTCTACAGTGCTATTACCTGACTATCTCAAACTTAACTTTTTTATTTAGATGTTTATTCTAAACTACAAAGTAGCACTTCTCTGTAAATTTCACATTCCTCAAGCAAGTTCTCCTGTATTTATTCTCATATAAAAAGGTAACAAGTATGTTAATTTGGATGTTATAAAGAGATAACTTAGTATTTCAACTGCAATTAGGAAAGCAGTAGGAGTATGTGTGTTAAAATATATATATACACACACACACAAATCACCAATAAACAGAAGGCAGGATTCATTCCAATTACATTTTTTTAATCAGGTGATGACTTTTACACTTACATTCTATACTTTCAAGACAAATTTAAACACACTCAACTGTTGGGAAGTACACATTGAGAACAGTTTTAGTAATGAAAACTCTTCCTATCTTTGATGTCCTCCATATCTGATAACACTGTGCGAAGAAAATTTAAAAGCAGCAAACACACGTCACACATCCAGCACACCTAATACTTCCTCCAATACTATCTTATTTCCAAAGTTTTAGGGTCACCAAAAGGATCAAGAAGGGAACCTGACAAGAAAGCTATCCATCATATGCATCATCTTGAACTTCCTCTTCTCCCACTCTCCACCAAAACAGCCTGAAATGAATACGAAAACACAGTTTTCCGATTACACAAGAAGAGCCCATATCTATTTGAAACTCTTAAGAACATTTTTGCTTTACGTAACAGAAGGTGTGGTGATACTACAGCATGCACTACACCTTAAGACCAAATATTACCACACCCAGGTGGACCGAAGACCTTCTCTGTAGCTGTATCAAAACATGTTTCCCCTGTGAGGCCTTGTTCCAGCATTGAACTTCCAAGGTATTTCTCAATTTCTGTAAACCAGCTGATTTTATAGTTTGTATCACAATGCAGGTGACAGTATCATTTAACTGCCATAGCAGATCTTTTTCAGATCTGCCCATGTGCATACAACATGCTGCTTTCACATCACATCCAACTAAACAGCTATCACAAGAAGACGGCTGGAAAACAGACACAATCATAACTTAATATTACTGGTAGATCAACTGTAGAAAAAACAGGGAGAAAACTGTAGAAAATACAAAGGGAGGAATTCTAGTGTGCCATAACATTAGGCACATCAGTTCTAGCAAATAAAAAAAGAACAAATAAAAAAGCTGAACCATTGACTGGTTCAGTTTCGTGATCTTGTTTGTCCCACTGCCACACAAAAACTTCAAGGCAGTAGAGCACCAGGGTGGGCATGGAGACTGCTTAAGCCTACACCACTGCCTCAAAAAAAAAATATTCTTTAATTGACACCTGTTGCAGCACAAGCAAGCTATCAGGCTGCAACAAGGCTTTTGCTGTCAGTCAGATTCTACTGTCCATGCTGTTTCTCCTTCCTCCAGAGGCCAGACCACACTGCTGCTCCTCCATCCAGCCACCTCTCCCGCACCCCTCAGGGCTATTCAACTACTTAGCAGAAAGAGCTACAGCTGCACATCATCCATGTCAATCAACCCACTGCCTTCGCAGAAGGCCACAGCAGCCTATTATCAATGCTAATCAACCCACTGCCTTGATTCCTCTGCAATCACCCCTTCCTCCCATACTATCAATTAATAGTTAACACATAGAATATATTTGCCTTACAGAGTGCGTTACCACTACTTTTGTTAAGCAAGATTTCGCTTATCTACCTTTTAGGAAGTTGTGTCTGAGAGTGGGAAACAGAGGCGCTCACTCCAATACCGTACAAAAAAGCTACCTGATGCATGAGACCTTAGAATAAGCAATTAGTTGGATACAAAAATAACATGCATGCTTAAGACAAGTTACCTTTGTCTTACCTGCAACTTTATGAATTGCTACACAAACACTGAAGTCTTTCTACTGTCAATCTTCTCTCAAAATTATCTGCACTACCACCATAGCCCTTCATAACAAAAAACTTACTTGCTCCAAAATGAACTTATTAAATTATTTTCAAAAACACTGAAAGTAAAGAATGACCACGATATACAACCTGTAAGGAACTGTACAAAAATATTCATTCTAGTAGTTTCCTAAGTTCTTGTGGCTTTAAAGTTGAACAAGTAAACTGATGAGTAACAACTGAAATTGCCAGTTGCTTCAGCAGCAACTGCCATCTCTTGTTTTACTTCACCTCTAAATTTGGACAGGGATGAAAAGAATGAGAGGAAAGTTAGTAGCCATTATTGCTTAGCCCTAAAGAACTGCAAATGATGCAGAAAACATGACATCATCTTGTAGCCCATCCAACTTTTCAAGCCCATCTCTTCCTTCTACCCAGTCATCAGCAATCACAGTATCATTAGCATGCTTTACAGGCTATTTGTAATACAAATGCTCAACTTGGATATTCAGAACGATATTGCTTAAAATCTCTGAAAACATCACTCTTGATATGCACACTGTTAGTTCTGGCTGTAACTGTCTTTCACATTGCCTAGGTGGAATCTGCTTTGTTTGCAAAGCTTCCTGTATCATACAGAATTGCTCTACAGTTTTGTCTTACAAGTAGTAGTTCAGGAAGTTTAAGTACCACAAGCAGATAGGCCTATCGCCTGACATATCACCCCATTTAAACAGTGTCGGTATACATTCACATAAAAGCTAAAGCGCTTACCTAAACATCAGTACCAAGCATGCCCTACTGTACCATATTAGAAGTAGTGTCTAATCTGTATACTTTTCAGAAACAGAACCAAATTTTTCAAGACATTAATTTTACTTGTCAGTAATAGCTGTACCCTAACTAACTTCACTTGCTGGAATACCTTGACTTTGATCTAATAAGACCAAAAGTCTTCTAAAACACAAGCATTTTGTTCACTTTATTGTGAAGCATACACTTGAAGCAAGAATCCTCTGCAGGCATGCGGTGACTCAACTCGGAGACACTATGAACTCAAACATAATACATTTTAGTCATTTGCCAAAAATCTCTGCTGAACCTGACTCATAGTTCACATATGAAGTGTACAAACATCTAAAGTCACATGTAAAAAGCACATTATTTCTCCACAGGAGAACAATATCAAACAACCTCAGGAGTCAAAGTTGATGGCACATTGTAGGTCTTGTAAAACAGAGCCTGTCTGACAGTAACTGATACTCAATATTTAAAGTGCTCATTAACTCCTGCAGTGATATGGGTGGAGGAGCCCAGCTGGGAAAACGATTCTCCCAAGCACACTCAGTTTACTTCTGTTTTAAAGCTGATGAAAGCTTTCATTCCACTGTTCGACACCAGTTTATGCCACATTAGTCAGAACATTTTGTTCGCAGCTTTTGATTCATCTCAAAGCTCAGGGGGTTTAAAAAACTTCAGTATTAAGCATAAACAATTTCTGCTTTTAAAACAAAGCATGACTTGCTCCTTGTTTGATGAATCACCAAATCCACTTGTTCTCCAATCAAATAAGCTCTCCCTCACCCCTAAAAATTTGTTTTTCATGTTATACAAGATATGTCTCCTTATCTACTTTTAAAGACAGCATCACACTCAGAAGACAGCCCCTTTCAGAAATTTTGTTTGTAGCTAAGTGGAGTATCTATCGCTGAACAACTATCACACAAACCTGAAGTGAACCTGGGGGTAATGCTGCGTGTTTAGTGTGGCACTTGCCATTACATGCACACAAGTATTTCTACATATGCTAACACTAAGCTGACACAATATATTATTAACGCTAATTTAAAAGCACCCAGAAAACCATTGGCCATATTAACTTCTGGTTAGTCAGTGTCCTAACAGTCAGGAAGCACCACAAATCCTGTTGTAACACCTCTTTTTGAGTACTGATTCATAGAAACACAGGTGTTTGAAAGGATCTCATTCAGTTCTCAGCTTAGCCTAAACTCCTGCCCAAAAAAGCATGGTCAGCACTGAACTCCAACCAGCCTGCTAAACGCTTTGTCCAGGTTTCCAAGTATTGAAAAACTACAAGGAACAGGATTCCAGTGTCTCTGGTCAACCAATGCTTAATCATCCTTCAAATGTTTTTCCCCCCCTTATACTCAGCCCGCTCTCCAGCTCCTTCTTACAAGCTCTGTCTTCCCTTCTCCCATGAAGTTCTGTAAGAAGTCTGGCTTCAACTTCTCTGCTTCAACTTCATCTTTTGATGAATAACTTGATAAGACTGTGGGTTCAGCTAAGCATTAACAGCTATGCCAAATCAGACCCTACTCTTTCAAGCACTTACCAATTTCCTAGGTACCCAACAGAATTATATACTTCCCATGTGTTACTCAAGTGTTAAGGAGAGCAAATGACATTCAACAAATACAGGAATTGCAGCAATCTCCCTGACAACCTTAATTTAGCCTGTTTCCCTAGTATAACATGCATACTTTTAAACAAACAAAACAAGCACATAGCCAAACCCAGTTAAGAATGTAACTGCTTATTGCCATCTCATGCCAGCCTATTCTCAGGGCTGGCAGGAGATCAGGTGATTGTTTGCCAAAACATTTTTTTTTCCTGCCCATTTCATTATAAACAAAAATAATGACAAAAACACCAGGCACTCATTCCCACCTCTGGTTCTTGTGCCAGCAAAAAATGGAGGGGGGGGGGAAGGAAAAAAAAAAATGAAAGTAGAGCTCTTTCAGCAGCTGTCAAGGTGCCTGTAAGACAGACATTAGATTTTAGAAAAATATTCCAGTTTACACAGTACTAGTATAAAAACTGGAACTAAATTCTCATTGTGCAGCTCTGTCACGTTCTAGAAATTATATCAAACTTGAATGATTCTTACAATTACCTACAGCAAAAGAAAATTGAATTAGTAGTTCTAATATAATCCATCTTCAATTATTTGTGTGCATACATATGTATCAATTATCTTACAGAAAAATACTCTAAACCATCATTGTCTTTTCTAGCACAGATCCTCTCTTGATAGCCTAGTCTTACTTCCTGTCAGTCAAGAATAAATGCTATCAATCAGGCTTCAGTCCTTAAAAAAGACCCACCAAACCACTATGCTTCTGCAGGCCAAGCACCATTGCCCACCTTCTACTTTCAGATGGGAAGCATGGGGCAACAAAAAACTTCCACCTTCTTCTTCAAGTTTCCCTTCCCCCAAAATAATGACTTCAGCTTTCCCAGCTCCCCGTCATCTACAGCCATTTTTAGTCCATCATATAAAAATCATTCCCCTAGACTTCTTCCCAATGTCTTGCCTGATTTCAGCTGCTATGCCAGGAACTAAAAATAAACCCTCTGTTATGTGTAGTTGCACACCGCTTCTCACCAAGCCCTTATTCAGCACTCCACTTGATGTGTGAAAGAAGTTCTGGAAAAGAGACACACTCCTCTCAGCGCACAGTAGAGTTCCTTGAATTACACACAGCAAACTGACAGAGTGCAGGTTGATTCATCTTGTAACTGTACTGAAACTTGATGAATTTTAAGTTATGCAGCTGAACCAAGAAAATCTCTGCATCAAACTCTGAAAAGCTTTGTATACAAACTCAGTGACAATACTTGCACAAATAGTGTGGCTTCTCTTACAGAAGTCCCAAATATACCTTCATCTTATTTACACAGTGAAAAGAACAGGGATGAGGTACTAGTAAGGTTGTCCTCCGAATACCTAAAGATATTGCTAGCCTCAGCAGAGCCAATACTCCATTCAAAATTAAAGCCAGCAAAATTTAGTAAGATTATTCTCCCACATAATGGACGCAGACTTTCCCTGATTACAGTCCTGTTCTTCCCTCGCAAATCCATGGCAAGAATTGATAAATCTGCCTGTCCACTCACACTACCTCAACTTAAAACACACCTGAACCCCATCCCTTTTCTCCCTCAGAGGAAGATCCCTCTTCATGTCAGTTTCATACACCATTTGTGCGCATCATGTCCAGAATCAAAATAACTACTTTTCCATTCAACCCACTCACTCGTTACATCATCAGTCTAGTCACTTTATCTCAGGGCAAAACTACCTTTCAGAAGGTATCTGGTTCAACCAATATACCACTACTCTGACCCATGTTGCTGACGGACTGTAATCATCCCCTCAAGAAACAAAAGCGTATGACTGCATACAAAGTCAAATATTAACATCATGGACATTTTCCACTAAATGTAACAGTAAAAGCCTACTCTAGTGATACTAGAATAACTGAAAAGAATATGCAATGCGAACAGTTGCCCTGTTCAATCTAATTTTGAGCTCTTTGATTTTTTAAATTATGTATTTTTTTCAGAACAAAGTGTTCCCTGCTAAAGAAGCATTCAAATTTGTGCCCACAGCTTCCAATAGAGGTACTTTCCTGTGTGATTTTAAAATCACTTCCCTGCAGGCATCTTCAGGCAGCCTTCCCAGCCACTTTAGCTAGGAAACAGTAAAGGTAGTATAAACATAAACAAGCACCTCGTTTATATGAAGAAGTTTGTTTATGTTTATCCTATGCAAGGAAGTATGAGTTTGTTTTCAATAACACAGAAAATGAGACACATATTTGGTTACTTTTTGCTAAAATAAACATGGTCACTTTCAATACAAGCACACTTGAAGTTACTCAGTATTCTGGCTTTCTGTCAACCTTTTAAATCATTATAACTTTCAGTAACTTTTCAACGCCTCATACATTACAAATTTAACTTCTTCCCCACACGCATTCTAACTTAGTTTTCGGTGACAAGAACACTCCCACAGTTCTCAGACTCATCAGCCCAAGGCAGACACGAAGGGAACACAAGGTGGGAGCACTTACATGTGGACTTGGTTCTACCACTAGCGCTGAAAACCCCTGCACTGATTATATAAAGTTTGAAACTAGTACTCTATTTCATAAGAAAAGTCAGGTAAGTTTTAAGTATCTGCTACACTGCTGTTCTTGGAAAACCCATCAGAAAACTGATCTAACATGAACATAAGTTACTTGTAAGTTACAGAAGTAAACAATCAAAAGTAAACACTGGGTTTGCTGCTAGTGTGTTTATAAAATGAGATGCAATCCAGTGCTGTTGGCTTTGGAATGTACCTACATTTCAAGTTATCAGGTCTGTAAGTAGAAATACCTAATTTTAAATAAAAAAACCACATATAATGAACAAATTCTACAGTCCTAAAGAAGCTTTGGTCAAAAGTTCGTCACATATTTCCAAAAACACTGGACAATACCCAAATGTTTCGAGTTGCTTTGACAGTAATTCAGAAGTTCACATTGTTTGCATCACAACCACCAATATTCTGGATGGTTCAACTCATACAGAAGGAAAAAACCAAACCACCCGTGACGTTCCACTCGAAAAATGAGCGGAGCAGAGGTTACACCAACAGGTCCTGCCTACAGCAGAGCGCTGTCACCGCACCTCACCCCAAAGGGGCGGCCCGGGCACCACCCGCCGGGAATCCAGCCGGCATCGCCCTCACGGGGAACCCGGGATTTCCCGGCCCCTGTCAGCGGCCGCCCCCGGCCCTCGGCGCGGTGCCGCCGCACGTCCCCGCCAGCTGCCGCCTCCCTCCGCCAAAAGGCACCCAAAACCCCTCACGGGATTATTCAAAAAGCAGCCTTTAATTCCTGAAAGCCCGGCACCCCCCAGGCCCGGCCGCACGCCCCTCCGCCCCAGATTCTCTACTTGGGAAACAAGAAAACGGCACCGGAGCCTCCCTCCTCCTCCTCCTCCTCCTCCCCCCTCCCCTCCCCCCCCTCCCTCGCCTTCCTCCGCTTCCCCTGCCCCCCTGCCAGCCCCACAGCCCGCTCACCAGCTTGGGCTTGTTCCGGCTCTCCTCTTCCGCGGCGCGCCCACTCCGCTTGGGGTTCATCCTGCCGGAGCTCAGCGCCTCCTCGCCGCCGCCCGCGCCCGGAGCCGCCTGCCCCTCCATCCTCCCACCGGCTCCGCGCCCCAGCACAGACCCCCTCTCTCTCCGGGGCTGTACCCTCAAGGCCCCATAGGACCGACAAGCACCACCGGGCGCCTCCCCGTCCCCTCCCAGCCGCAACCGGAGCAGTTCCTGGTCCTGCTGCCTCGCCGCCGCCTCCTCCCAATCCGCCGCCTCACAGACGCCGGACGCCTGGGCGCACGCGCACCGCCCGGCCGGCGTTACCGCGCATGGGCACGCGCAGGCGCGCTGCGGGGAGCGGAGGCAGCGGGCGGCGGGGCGGCAGCGGGGCAGGGCTGGTGCTAGGAAATGGCGGAGCGCCGGCGTTTTGAATAGAAACGCACAAAAGTGACCGGCCTGGGCTTTGGCAGCGCGGAGCGGGTGTGTAGGGGGATCCGTCCCGAGGGCTCCTGGCCGAGCCCTCGGTGGGGCCGCCGTGAGGCGGGAAGGCCGGGACTCGTGCTCGGCCGTCTCCCCTCAGCCGGGCCGGCTGCTCCGCGGGCGGGCGGGAGCTGAGGCGGCCGGGGCCGGCTGTGGCAGTGCGGGCAGCCGAGGAGGACGCCGGCCCCTGGAGAAAAGCCTTGTTTCCACTTCGTTTTCTTCAGGGCCCCATCCATGGCGTGTCCTTACACTTCACACACACGGGGGTTTCCTTGTGACGCTCTGACTTCAGCAGGTTTGCCTGAATTTTATCTTGGGAACAGGCGAGACACAAGGGATAACTGGTGTGGTGGTTTGGCTAAAATAGAACTGTTGTTACCACAAACAAAAGACAAACTTTCTTTCATCAAATTTGAGAAATCCAGTCCCCAACACCTGAGTCATCAGCATGTGCTCATGGTTCACAAGAATGAAAAATTGCTTAACTTTCTGTGGATTAGAGAATCCCTCAGGCTGAGCCTCGCCACGTAAACTGAAGGTCTCTCATCATGGGCGTATTGGTGTGGGTAGTGGAAACCAGAATCATATGCCTGATTATTAGAGGGCTCATATTAACAGATGTCCTTGTATTAATACAATTATTTTAAAAAGAGAAAAATACCCATTTTGTGTTGGTATAACTGAGTCTGTGCTTATGAAGTTATACTGAGAAAAGAGTCATGAAAACATTCATGATCTGTTACAGTGAGATGAGGACAATCCACAAATCTTTGGAGTCCAGATTTAGATACAAACATGGTACTTGATTGCACTTTGGAAAATGGTTCCAGCTCAGCACTGTTTCCACAGTGTGACTGTTCTTTTAAAAAGGCAAGCAAGACCAGTACAGTGAATTTTACCCATCTGTCTCTAATACACACGTAGTTAAAGCATGCCTAAAATTCATGTAGCTGTCTGCATTTCTTCTGACGCTGAGGCGTACCTGAGTACTGGATGAAATGGTATTTCTTTTAAAAAATCCAACAGTGAAAACCTGTTGATAAAACCCAATAATACCAGCTTTCAAATAAAATGACAGCTCTGAAACTTGCAGGCATCTTAAAATTGGAGTCGAATCTTCATGGCAGAAGGTAGTAGGTTATAAAATAGGCCAGCTCCATTGGGCTGCTCAGTTCTTAATACTTTGAGATGCACCTTCTCTTTTGAGTACAAGTGTTCCTTTTATTTATTTTTTTTAAAATTTTAACAGTAAGTATTTGGGCATAGTTTATGCGGTCTAAAGCACACATAACTTTGGAATTGTGAAATTAATCAAGCAATCATGGGTTTAATCACTTGTTTGCAGCAATGTATAACATTGTAACATTACAGGCAATGTAATGTTTATTTCCAACTACATCAGTTTATATTTCACAGTTCATTGTTCTACAGCCACAGTTTAACAGTTTGCCAGTTTCAGTTAAAAAGAAATACTCAGATCTGTTTTTTTCTTCTCTTCAGTTGGCCCTAATGGCCGTTTTGTTTTTCTGTGCTTTTATTTGTCTGTGTTAAGCAGCACACATAACTGGAGCAGAAAGGTCAGTCATTCCAGAGTCAGGAAAAACTGAGAATAATTTCCAACTGACTGACATCTCTGTGCACAAATTTAATTTTTAAATCCAAACTCTACAGCACTATTTGTTCTGCATAACTCCTAAGTGCTCAAGAGCTTTTTTAATCCAAATTTTCTGCATTTTCCACAATACTCATACTGCTTTAGCCAAGTCTTCTTCCATAAAGCATTTACATTGGACCCACCTCTAAGTTTTAAGAGCAGCAGGCAGAACATTAGAAAAATACTTTGTGGTATAAGTGCAAAAAAGTGCAGGTGGCAGAGATCAAGAAAATTGAGCACATGTACATTCAGGCATTTATTTCTCTTAGGTTATGATGGAGTAAACCTCAAATCACGTTCGTGATCTTCAGCAAAACAGGAAAAAGAGCACTTGAAACAAAAAGAGGTCAGGTTTAGGAACCATTCACATTACACTGAAAAGAAAACACAAAATATTTACTATTTTTAGTATGCAATTGTTACTGTACAATCTAAGTGATGAGTTATCCAAGTGATAGAGAAAACATGTAACCATCAGGCTGTAGCTACATCATGTGATGAAAGAGCTACCCCACAGGGACTCTTACTTCCTCTTTTCCTTCTGCCGTTTGCCCACTCTCCTGGGACAAATGGCTGGTTGGTTGGCACAGTTATTGTCACTTTTTTTTAACTCCATCTTACAAGTATTTTGCAAGTTTCCATATAGAGTGCTCAGCTGTGACTTAATGAGTTGTACAAAATACTGCTACAGGATTTTCTAGAGATCTGCTTTTGAATATGTTAGTATATATCAAGTGTCATTAAGTCTACTTCATAGCCTCCTTAGCAGAAGTTAAAGCCTACAGTATTCTTTTTTGAAAATGCTTTTAGTCATACTCCATCCAGCATTTTAGTGTTCTTTTTTTTTTTTTTTTTTTTTTCATCCCAGTTTCCGGGACTGAGAAACAAATATTCCGTGTATGAACTGAGGATCTAGAAGCATATTAACTCTGCAGGCAATTCTAAGCAAAAGGAGCGATCTGAAAGAATGCAAGCTATCCCAATCAGGAAAATTTAAATGGAAAAGCCCTTCCACAACAAAACAAAAAAACAAGCAAACAAAAAAAAAAACCAACCAGAAAACCACAACTCTGCTTAAGGCAACCAGACAAACCTCAGATCACGTTGGCAGTTTGCAATGCAGTGTTTTGGCCCATCTCTGAGAACAACATAGTAGGTCCTGAGGGTAGAAACTAGTAGTTGTACAAACTGTTCTTCACTTGGCTTCATCTCTGAAGAAAATGTATTTTAAAACTATGCATTTTACAAAAAACATCTCACAACGTTAAAAACATGTAACTACAGAAGGCCACTTCTATGTAAATGCTAACATTTCTCATTGTGGTTTTGCATATAATCTCAGTCACATTCAGTCACACAACTACAACAGCTAGCAGTGACAGAAAACTGCACATGTGCATCTGTAAAGAAAAAAAAAAACCCACACAATTTTCTTACAACAAAATTATCATAGACTGATAAGCATAAGATATTTTGAGCCTCCCCAAAACACGTACTATTTTGTATCTGAATTTGAATGAAATAGGCCTTTGAAGATGACTGGCTGACCCAGCAATATGAGAACTTATTGCTCTAGCATTCTCTAAACTTATAAAAAATACAATCATGCAAGGTTCCAGAATATATGCAAGTATCTATGAAAAAGAAAAGGGTTCTTGGTTTATCATTTTTTATAAATTCAGCAATAGAATTTGCATTTGATAGAGAAGGCATAGGCTTCTGCTTAATAACAGCAGTTCTAAAACAGCTGTAGGTGACTGGTCACCAAACCAGCTTATTCAGATTTCAGTCTATGAGAAATGTTCTGTTCTCCAGGTTTCTAGTGTTGAAGAAGAAAGTTAACAACATTGAAGTCTTTGTCCTAAGGAGGGGGGCAAGGGGGAGTGTGTGGAGAAAAAAGGATTTGTTGTGAGTGCTACCACAAGAGAAAACATGCAGTATTTAACTTAACCAAAAACAAGGCGGCGGCTGCTAAGTCACCCAGTAGTACATTCCCCAGCTCTTCATCCTAAAATTCTGTATCATTAGCATAGCCACTCTGCCACAGAAAACATACCACAATCATTCCACTCTCTTCTTGAGCTGTAATCTTTCTTCAAAACGTCTTGTTTCTCTCCCTGATCAGTATCATCACTGCAGTCAGTTTTTACTCTCCTGCTCCTTCCTCCTTTTTGCAGTTTTAGCTGGAATCTAATTTGGGAGTTTAAGAAGGCAGTCAAAGATTGTTTTGAGTACATGAGAATGTGGTAAATAAAAAAAAAAGAAAATCACAGGGTATATGGCTTATCTTAATAGGTATGAAAATAGGACAAGTATTAACTACTAAGCTATAAAAATCAATTAAGAGCATTATTTGCATATGAGTAGACATTTCCTATTGACAAAATAACTTTCTAAAAAATACTCTGACTACTTAATAAATATGATTTATTTGCAAACCTAAATCCAGAGAAAATCCACTCACTGGTCAGATAATTCCAAGAAATACTTGTTTGCTAAATCTTTATTTAATTTAAAACAATAATTTCCTGGCCTGTTAGAGGCAATAATTGTACATTCTATAGTGTTTCTGTAAATTAAGTCGCAAAAAGTTCATATCATATTTATGCAAAATGTTAGTGATTTGAATGTTTATATTTATTTTTTAAAACATCCTTTATTAACCATTAAAGCAAAATTAAATTTCGTATTACAGTGATGAACAGTATCACAAATATTAATTTAAAGCACAGTTAATTCCGAACATTTCTATAAATGGATAAGATTACGGCTCCAGCAAGGTTAATTCTCTATGGCTACAGCTACATTTTGTTTTTAACCAGCTGTGAGATGGCTGTGCAACAGTTCACTTATTAGGCTATTAACTTTTCAATTTTAAGGCAACTTACACATTTTACCTGTACTTATTTATAGGAAGAGGAAAGTGACAGCTTCTCACGTATCATTTAAAAAGTTTTCATGTTGCATATGGTAGTGAGGTGATTATCTCGCTGGTCACAGCAGACCTATGGTTTAACTTTACTTACTATATCTACCTCTAATTTAAAACCTAAAGCACTGGAGCTAGATGAGATATATCATTATTAAATGGCACATTAAAAGTATAGAGTCTACTTGTGTCAAGGCACCTTCTTCATTAAAAGGACTTAACATGAATCCAGAAATAAACTGAATAATGGTTTTAATCTGAACAGTTCTTCAGTGATTTTAATTTATTCCAAGCCAGGCTCCCCTATTAGTTATGAATCAAAACATCAATGTGCCTTTTAGGAAAATATTTTCCAATGTGTTACTTTGTTACAAACATTTTCCCTCTTTGAAACAATTAACTAATTTAGCTGAATTCTGGTTACACAATTTTCTGTATTTTGACCACTTAGTCTGTAATTCTAGATCACAACTAGTTTTATCTTATCTCGGTCGGTTTTTTACTTTCAGGTTTTAACAGAACCGTAAGAAAAGAGCATTCATGCCTCCTTCATGTTTTCTAGAAACAACATGTATAAAAGAATTGCACAGGATTACTTCAGAGGATGATGAAAAACAGTAAGTAGGAATACATCCTTTTTCTCGATTTGGGGCTTTTCACAGAGGAAAAACAAAACAAAACAAATGTGGATATATGAAGCAGCTAATATACATGGTAATTACTTAATAATTAATTCTCTTTTTTTCCCCTTTGCTTTTAAAATACCAATCTGTAGACTTACCTAGTACAAGATGCAGTTATTAGCAACTGTTATCTAACCATTGCATCTAGCAGTAATTTCTCAATGTTGCTGGCAAACAAGAAGCCTACTGCCTTTTTATGTTTATTTTCTTTTCATAAAAATAATCCTAATGGTATCATACAGAACTTCTTGGGTTAGTACTTCCATTTTTTCACATTTTATGTATGAGGACACAACTACTCTATGTGAATAAAACCCAGTTATGTCTCATATTATGATAGTGAGTTTTCTTCCCGGCCTGAATGTACTGGAGATGATCTATACAGAGAGAGAAAAAATGTAATATTACCACTAAATACTATGTCTCAGTTTTCAAACATACATTTAATATTACTCAAATGGGCTACTTAACTAATTTTTATCAATATAGTAGATCTTTTTGATTTAGAATCAATTCCCAATAGTTACTGTGGATTTAAATAGAGTATTCAAGGTCTTAGTAAAAGCTACTTAATTTTTACACTTTTCCATCATCTCCAGTATTTTATAAACCAATCACCTATGTACTAGCTGTATCTGACAGTGTAATTCAAAGAGCCTGTTCTATCATTGCCTGTGGTTCTGCAGAAGGCAACAGAAAAGATGTTTCTTCAGAACATGGCATTTTTTTCCCCTTTAAGGCTACTGGGGGATTCTGTTGCCTGTTACGTGCATCTCCGTACAGACTGATGGCTGAGTTGCAGCGTTTGTCATGCTGTGGTACGCTCCCCAAATTGTTTAGAAAATGTCTTTTGAAGTTGTTATCTCATAGTACAATTTACTTCTCAAACATAACTAAGGAGTTCAGTATAAACTTTTATTTACTACTCCTTTTGTTTACTATATGGGTTCCCTTGAGCATATTCAGCACTAGAGACCTTTCTATTCATCTTGCTTTTTCTGCATCTTCACAGCTCTTAACAAAGACTAAATACCCTACTGCAGCCATTCTCTAGCAAACCCCTCACACATGCCTTGTAATTACCCAGGGCTGGTCAGTACAGGACAGACTAGAACTGGTTATTTAATGGTCAGACTGCTCTACATTGTAACTTTCCTATTTTGTTTATTTTGTCTGCAGAGAATGCTGTATCATGGACAAATAGGGTTTATAATTTCTGTAAGTGATAGGAAGGCTTAGTAAAATAAGGATTTAACAGTACAGGGAATTAATAATTATCAGTGGAATAGTTTTAATATATCTCACTATAGCCCATACTGCAACAAGTACGTTTCTGAGTGGAATTAAACAAGTTTATTTTGATGGAAATACACACATTTAAGGCATTAGTAGGTGCTAATGAAGAGCTTCCAGGCAGTTGGACAAAAATAGGTCTGATTAAAGCTAAAGATCATGTTAAGACATCTTTGTTCAAGTTGTTAGATAGAAGAATCTGGTAAAAACTCATGGAATTTTCACCCGTAGTACTTGCCTGTCCAGCATATTAATAATAGTTTCCCTTGCAAGAAAGGGATTGATTTTTCTTTTTTTTTTTTTTAACTGTTCTTGTTCTTGAGTGTAGCACATGTTGTTTATTGGTGGTATATACACTGTATGGAGATATTACCATGGCCAGGTCTGCATCAAGTTTTTTTTCATAGCTATGCTAACTCCACTAAAGAGCATTCTTGTGAAGAATGGTGGGACACACCTTAAAAGTGTGTCCTTTTACATGAGCTAACAGTGAGATTATTTAAACAGCTTCTTTAAAGGGAGGCAGGCTAGTTACATGATGCAATTATTTAGTAGGTAAACTAATAATATTTTATTATATCATTTCTTCATGGTACTTAAAGGATTTAGTTAAATATCTTGAGAAGCAGGTATTGCAACTTTGAGGAATGAGAAAAATTACCCTTAACAGGAATGTAATGGTTATACTCCCTATATTGGTTCTGTTTCACTTAATAATTGTGTGTAACTTACAAGAATCTTTAATAACTACCACTGAAGTAAACTGTATGTGTAGGTTTTCTGGTGGAAGAACCTAGCTCTGAAGTCTAATATGCTTTCTTGTCATCTGTTACAGTTCTAGGAAGATGGTATTGCACAAGGCTTATGGAAAACGAGGTATCTTCTCTTGTTCTATATTTTTGGTTTGTTCTGAATTAGTCTTCCTTTTGTGTCCACTTAGTCCTCTTTGAGTGAAGATGGAATGTGATAAGATAACAACACCAGTGAAAAGCAAGATTAACTCATGTTATATTGTACATGTGCAATTATATATTTTTAGTGGGAGGAGTATGGGAGGAGTAGCTGAACATGAACTTGAGGCTCAGCCCAAGGAAATGTGATTCTTCACATGATAAGACACATTAGACTTCATTTAGTATAAGAGGAGGTGAGTTACGGTGGCTAGTGGTATACATTTCCTTTTCTTTATCCACATGTAAAGTGTACTGTGCACCTTAGCAACCTTATGTGATGCAAAATTAGTAGATAAAAAATAAAATAATAGTTTTCTGCCAGATTAGTCTACTGAGCTAATTCGCGTCTGTAGTATCCTTGGCTCTGACATAAGGAATAGGGGACAAACGTGGCAGTGGAAGATTACCAGACTAAGAACAGTACTAAAATATGACATTGCAAATATAACAATACAAAATATAACAGTAAAACCAAATCCTCATTACTCTCACCTTTAACTCTCCACTAAAATTGCTCTAATACATTGGATGTGATAGTTTATACTTTGACAATTAGCAAGATTTTTATCCTTTCCCACATGACTTAGGGAAGAATACTTGTCTGCACTTAAGCTGCCACAATTCACAGCCATGTGTGTTAAGTTCAGTTGAAATTGTGCAGGAAGAGAAAGGTGTATAGGCTAGAGGCAAGTGAAGCTTCTCAGCCAGATCAGTGTATATTATTGCCCATTTCTGGGTCAGAATCCTTTGCATTGTGTTCTCTATTGAATCTTCAGTTACGGGAGAATGAATACAAAGCTACCAAAACAAAACAGTCTCCTGCATACACCTCTCTGGAGGTACACAGGCACAAGCATGTGGCAGATGCTTGTTCCATTGCTTAATGCCTTATAGGAAAGTGACACAATGCTGGAGTGATAAAGATAGTACAAGAACAGTAGAAGAATATAGGTTCAATTGACAGGACTGATAACTATCCAGTTTTTAGAAAACCTATTTTTCTGACAATCTTACAATTTCAGAACAGAAATAGTACAGAAAAGTGTGATCAAGTTGTCCAGGGAGAAAACAGCAGGAAGAAAGGGTTAAAAGTCCAGAGGAAAGGGCTCTGTAATCTCTGCAGACAACTGGAGAGAGGTGAGACTATCCAAAAGAGTATCTGGAAGAGAATTGGAAGCTATAAGAGGAAGCTAAGAGAGGGTGATGAGGTAGCTGTGTAGTCAGCTGCTACAGGTGTCTAATGGCACAGGAAAGGTCAGGGTTTCCCAGTTCGGGTATAAGGTCATTTCAGACTTCAGTGCAAGTGGTTTCACTGCAGCCTAAGGAAGGAGTAGAACTGGCATGGAGCTCCACAATCGGGTTTCTGCTGGAATTTGTGGTTCTGTGGTCTAAATCATGCTTATTCCTTGGGGGGAATTTGTCTTTTTAAACCCTCCAAGGACTTTTGAGCCTCCCAGTCCCTTTTTAAGGAAATAGTTTTAGCAACCTGATGGCACTGAAGTATACATGGGTAGAGGACTGCTTATGTATAGGTAATCAGTTGAAGTCTTTGCTGTGAAGTTCTTGCTTTACTTCTTTTTTATGTATAGTTCTTACAGTTCTGGTAATGGAAATTTATTAGTTGGAAGTTGCTTCACATTTTATTTGAACTGTGGTTTCACTTTAAAAACTTACCAATGCTGTAAAAAGATTTTTTCTTTTTGTTTCTGCCTGTTACCCTTTCCTGTCTCCTAGTGCTCCCTTTTGTGTACAGCAAACATTCATGTGACTGTTGTTAAGTGGATTGCAAAAGTGATCTGGATTAAAATTTACCTTATTTAAAAATGGTTGGGTTTAACTTAGCTCAGTTTCTTGATCTTGCCTGTCATGTGGTCTCAGAAATGCCTGCACTAGTACAAAAGGGAAGATAGGTAAAAGGGCAGTATAAAACCCCTTTGCCATTCAGCTGTCCCTTTCACGAATCCAGCTCCCTTCTCTTATCTGGCCCAACTGTGTTCATCTTGGCTCAAGCTGCTGAGGAAATTGCTAAATTCTGAGAAACAGCTGTGAGAAGGCCTGTAAAACTTGAGCCATGTGAGAAGAAGAAACAAAATTACAGTCTGGGGTAGGCTTTTTGGTGGTTTAAGGATTATAAAGGAAAAATACCAGTGTGGAAATGAAATCCTAACTGAAAAGACTAAGGACTTAATTAAAGATAGCCACATAGCAATAGTAAGGCTGTATTGCTCCAGCCAATGAAAGCTAATTTTTATCTCCCAGGATTTTGCTTGTTTCACCAGCAAGGATTCTTTGCATGTTTTGTTAGCCTGGTGTGTATACTATTCTTAATGAAGTAACTTGTTAAATCCAACCTGTGTTTTATATGTGTTAACTTATAAATGACTGGTTTATATTCTTAAACTGCATACATATTTTGCTTGTGCGGTCTCTGTTCATGGCTGAAGGTGCCTAAGAAGTGACCCAAGCAGTGGTGGCAGTATATTTGAGTAGTACTATTGGCTTGTACTGAGTAATTACATAAAGGGATGTATTTTGATGCACTCAAATAGGAGGTATTAAGATACAGTGCTTCTAGTTTCATGACAACAGAAGAGCTTTACTGGATTAAATTCCTCTTAGAAAAATCAGTTTATATAGTGACAGGTGTTTTTGTTTATTTCAGGTCCTGTTTGTATCTTAATGTAGTATTGTAAATAAATTGACGTTTTAGGTCATCCTATAAGTTCTAAATGGCATTTGTGGGTTTTGTTAGTTATTTTCTGCACACCTGTTTAATGGACCTAATGTAGCTGTAAAACAATTTTCTTGAAAGCTTTTAAGTAATTTATAAAACATTAGAGTCTTTAGTATGACTCAACTTTCCCTTTTCATCCTTTGTGCTCTACCAATTTAATCTTAGTATAATTTTACTAGTCATGGTTAGCCAGTTAAATTGACCCTTGACATTACTTCTCCAAAGTAAGTCTGCACTTGAACAAACCTATTTCTTTTCCTCTATCTCTAATAAATAAATACCTGTCCCAAGATAGTATCTATAGTGTAGAATCTGGTTGAAGCTTGTTGCAAGACCGGTAGTTGTACACTGAGCTAAAACTGAGTTAGTTTATAAGTATAGGGAAAATAGTCAGAGTTACCTTAGTAAGTTCAATTTCTGCCCTGAAACAGTCTGACATCATTGCAATCAAAGGAAGTTGTGATTGTCTGAAACTACTATGAAACAGTTTGGTGGTTTTTTTTTTCTTTTCCCAAAAGAAAGATGAAAAAATATTGATAGTTTTCTAATCTCTAAAGGGTGCAGTGTAATGTTGATGTTACCATGTTAGTTCTTGAATGACATCTAGGTAGAGGAGTACATGTGACTACATATATTGAAAGCATATTGAAGTTTATTATTTAGGAATAGTGTCTTGATATTCTGCATAGTGGATATTAGAACATCATTGTGTCGCTGGATTGTATAAAGCAAAATGGTTCTTGGATATTTTTTCTCCTAACAATACAAAAATAATTTCTTTTTGGAAGCTGATGAAACAAGCACTGGCTGTAATCATGCGGTAACAGGCTAAGGCAGAATAAGTATCTTGATGCACAGCAGTATCCAATGTTATCTTTGTCTTGCTAAAAAAAATAATAAATAAATTAGTCAGCATATTACCAATAGCAGTGATACTATCTTGCTTAGACTCAGCTGATTAGCCTTAGTTCTTCTGGCTCTCCTTAGTACTGAGGCACACCTAAACAAACAAACACGTAGTAGAGTATGCTTAGGAGCTTCTACAATGCTTCCTTTGGAGTACTTCTTCCAGTGCATAATTTTTTTCTCTTTTTAAGTCTTGTTATATAGATTTGCTTTATGACAGAAAAACAACTCACTAAAACTAGGCTTCAGGGCACAGTACCCTTGTTCTTCTGTGTAGTTTTTGTCAGACCCATCATTTAAGTGAGATGAGTCACTGAATTACTTAATATAATTACATAGTCACTTGTTTATGGCTTTACAGACTAAAGTTAAAAATATATTAACCATGTGAATGTTTAGATAAGGGAGATGACGTAACCACAAAAACCACCCAGGTTTTAAAAACTAATACTTTTTAAGTTTGATAATTTGTCCTTTGGTTAATTGGGTGTCTCTGGCTTTACACTGTTGCACTCCCTGAGATCCTCAACAGTACTTTCCACAGACTTAAATAATATCTTTTTTTATTGTTATATGAGAGCTAATAAACTAAACATTCCACTGCTGCTAAATATAGCCACCAAGCTGCTTATGAGTCAGGACTCTGGCAGATAATTCTGCCTGCATATCAGTGAAAACTTTAGTGGCTAGCTGTCATGTTCCTTATGTGAAAAAATGCTAACTTCTTGGATCTTATTTTTCACATTCTAGGTTCAAATTCCAGTAAGCAATGTTTTCACTGTTCACTGTAGTGAGGTTATGCTTATAAAAAACTGGAGAAAACCCACAACTTCATCCTGCAATTGTTCTGGAGTGTAATACACAATAAACTCACAAATTTGCAGTGTTTTATCTATGGTCGATTAGCACTTAGGCTTTCAAATGTTCCTTAATCAAATTTCCGTACAGGGCAGCAGTTAAGGGCAAGTTACTGGATGTGATATTCGAAAGCAGAACTATATAATTTTCGTAGCAGTTTTGATAGTCTTCGGATGTTGTTGCAGTTTTTTAGGTGAGAAAAGTGCACTGGAAACTCAAATTTGTAAATAAAGACGTATATAATATGAATATTAATTAACCACTTTCTAGTGATGAAATTAATTTGCCCTTATAACAGCAGTCTGGAAATAACTTTCCTGTCAGTTATTTGTATATCTTTTAGTATCTTTTTATCTTTCAGTATAATGTATAAAATACAGAAGAGACTGCTTGTCAGCAGCTAGTTAAAATTTAAATTTAATACCAGTTTTGAAAGGCAGGTATCTCATTAAGTATGTCCAATGCCTATACTTATTTCTGTATAAATATTTTTATATTTCAAGTAAACTAGTTTAATAAGAAGCTTGTTATATTCCCAGATTAGCAGATTAAGATTACTCGGTGACTAAACAGTGGTACATTTGACTGAGCTAAAGGAAACAATCTGTTTTTTCATGACCAATTACTTGAACCTTGGGCTTTTACAATGTGACTGTCCTGATAGATAGGTTATATTAAGCAAATAATATTTTCATGGAAACAACAAGAAAATCAGAAGTGATTGTCATGTATGTGGAAAGAAAAAATCACACCAAAAAAACCAAAACTGAGCCTAGAATACTATCTGGAAGATTAAAATGCCTACTTCAGTTCAGTTGAGCAGAATGCCAGAACTGGCCTTCCAGTGCTAAGATGAATGCTCTTATCGCAGGAATGGCAGGTACCAGGTGCTTCATTCTGAAGACAGGAAAGCTTTTGTTGAAAGTGATGCATCCTCACCAAAGCATGTCATTACTAGTTTGCATATCCCCTGCTATTGTAGATACTGCTTGTATTGCTGTGCTTTGACTACTGCTCTTCCCAGTTCAAACTTCTGTTGACAATCTGTCAGCACCACTGATTAAACCCTGGCACAAAGAGGTCAGTACTTAGCAGAGCACTTCCTGTGCTTTGCCCTTACGCAGTCTGGAAAGTTTGTTATGTCCACACTTCTCTTCCCACCCTAAAGCAATAAGGCAGAACGTTTATAATCTTGTTCACTGACAATTCACAATTTTCTCTGTTTAGCTTCACATCTGTAAGTCAAATGCAGAATTCAATGCCTTTTGCTGTCAGCTTCTGCATGCTGTATTTACTAATTAAGTGTAGGAAACATAATGGTGTAACTATTGGAACTAGGAGAATACAGTAACGTAACATTAGTTTCTGGGCTTATATATTCTTATTTAGAAGAGAAGCTAATGAGGTGTTAAAGTGATGCTCAGCAGTCAAGATCATGCTAATCTGGTTTTAGTGAAATGAACAGGAGAATTTTAGAGCTGCTTTTTTAAAACACAGTATGCTGTTCCGACAGTTGAGCAAATGAATAGAGGAGTTTGATTCTCTAAAATGAAATTTGTTAAGTGCATTAATGGTTGCCTAAACATATTCCTATGTTAGCAGTTTCTTTTTCTGTTTTGCATAAAAATATGGTTTAAAAAAATACGCAAAACTAGTTTGAAATGAAATGTCTAGTTCTAAAACATGTATGTTAATTATTAAAAACCTAAAACTTGTGTCAATTGGAGATTCATTTTGAAGAGAAAAGTGGTCCAGGCAGCTAGCATATATAAAATCTTTGGATATATATTTTTTTTCTGTAGAAACATCTACAGAAACAACTATATTGTGCTTGTATGTAGTTCTTGGAAGTTGAGGTATGCTTCCAATGTAATGGCAATTGTTGTGAAGTTAGTATCATATGGTACAGGTGTTGAAGTTGTTTTGAATCTGCTTCATTGTGTTGTACACCTCTTGGAAAAATAAGTCATAACCTTGGGAATTTTACTTCTGTGACAGTAACTGTTCATAGATGGCAGAAAGAAAACTAGTGGAGGTGCTGAGTTCATTCTGTCTTGAGTAGCATAGCTGGTGCTTTTATCGATGTTAGATGAATCCAAATTACATACTGCAATATACCGTCTAATGTAACTCTTAATCAGATGCCCAAGCTGTGTTAGAAATAATTTTTATATTTAATATTTGTAAGTAATTGCATTTTTTAATAAAATATTTATAAATGTCAATATCGAGGTATTGAATTTTCAATACCATTTGTCCATGCATTGGCTTACTTCTGTAGCTCTGTAGATTTTGTTAATGAATTTGAGAGTTCTAAAGAATGGCAGCCTTTAGTTTAAAAATGCAACTTAAGATCTTCCAAGTATTTGTTCCACCTGGCTGATACTTTCTACCAATATACAGTGACTTCCAGATGCTTAGAAAAAAAATAAGGTTTTAATGAGTCATTATTGGCTTAAAGATTCCCTGCCAGAACATTTGCTTTGTAGGAGGAACTATATAATCTATACAGAGAGCACTTAGTCATATTACATCACCTTTTTTTACAAGCTTGCTTTATTTTTGGCACTCTTTTCTATGAGTGGAATGGTTTATACCCAGAATTGTGCTATTCACATTGTGGAGGGAAGAAAAACTAGACAGACCAAAGAGACAGAAGTTAAAATTGCAGAATACAGGTATACTTTTTGAATGCACAGTCAGTTCAAAGGAGAAAATTCTAATGTACTTCTGAAGCAGGAAGGAAAAGAATTTCATAAATGTATGGTCAAAGAACAGACCTTCACTGGCCCGAGCTCATGCCAAAAAACCTCAGGTTTTCTCAGCTGCTAGCTGAGAGCAAAATAGCATACATACAAAGAGCCTTAGATAAGGATGCTGTTTAAAAGGGGGAGGGGGGAGGGAGAGAAATGCCCATTTCAAAAAGTTGACTGCATTTTAATCTGAGATATGTTTAAAATCCCTGCATTTTTAACATAATATAGAGCAGAAAATTAGAAAAGTGGTGAAAACTTGGGATTTTTGGAGTTTAAAGGCTGCGTGATTTACTTACCAAAGATAATTAGGTGAAATTAATTAAGAAGAGTAATTACTCCTCCTCCCCTTTTAAGTTTTGATGTCCAGTGGATTGGAGAGGGGAAATTCTGCGTTGTTGTTTTGCATTTCTGCATTTTAAATTAAATTAAAATGTATTAAAACTCTTGGTTGGCATGGTTGCTTTTCTTAAAACAGAAATTTGTTAACTAGTGGCAACTTTTTTTTTTTTTTTAATTGCACGTGAAGCTACTGGGAACAATAAAATAATGGCTTTCATTAATTCTGTTATTAAATGATCTTTTATTGTTGACTGCAAGTGGTATTCAGTTGCATAAGATATTATTTTGGCTTGTCTGTACTTAAAACTTGACTAAACTTAATGTTCAACTCATAGCACTAAATTACATGCTTGTACAAAGTAACCTGAGACACTAAACGGCTAGTTCATTTAGGAATCTCTTAGTTATCTAGTAAATGGAACATTGTTCCTATATCCTCAGTTTATCCTAGAAGTACAAGCAGTTTACGAGGGCAGACAGTTCTAAGAAAAATTGTGTGCTTGTTTTCAACATACTACTGCAACATTGACTGTTCCAGTACTTGTTTTTTCTGCGCAGTTCATAGCCAGTAGCCATGAGGAAGCTAACTTGCCCTGAGTCATATGACAGTAAGAAATATTTTACCAATGTATTGGTATCTTGTTTCAGAGGTGGTGTTTGGGTTTTTTTCCTCAGAATTTACTCTTGTCTGAGATACAGTGACCTGTTTCTTTCAAGGGCTATTTAAATTTCTCCAGTGTGAAGTAAAAGCTTATTTCACTTCAGAAATAGGTGTGTGCTGACTCATCATTGAGGCAGTGCTGTTCCATCCTTTAGATCTGTTTGTTATATCATGTGCCTAGTTCACAGATGCTGCATAGCTTTCTGAACAGTGATGAAACGTGAGGGAAGAAGTAGCACAAGAATGGGAAATAATAATCTTGGAAGATTTAGGGATCCTGGGAGTATGGGGGCTCCCCATCCACCCTTTGCTTTTTACAAAAGATTATATACCTAACCAATGCCCGACTGCAGCTCCATTTTACAGGCTTAGACCTTCTCCAGTTTTTGGCTGCTCCTAGTACTCCCCATTTACAATTAATTAAGAAATTAACTGTATTCTGTCTTTAGTGAAGCCAGTTCTCTCATGAAATGGCAACAGCAACGTGGAGATTTCATATAACTGGCACACCAAATGCATTGGACTAGTGTCACACTAATTACAGCATCATGGTAAGTGGAGACAAATGAGATATCTTGGGGAGAAAAGCAAAGTTTGAATGACAGGATCAACCTATGTGAACAATAAAAGACATTTATACATAGAGAAAGCATATGGATTTTACATAACAGTTCTCGTAGGTTTTGTTGTAGGCTTTTTGTTTGTATTTTTACTTGCAATTGAGTATAGCAGTATGTGAAAACAAGTTCTTTCTCAGTAGACAAACTTAAGCTCTTGTTACTTACATTATGGATAATATGACCACACAGTTTGCAGAAAACAGGAAACAGCTTTTTGTCATACTTCCTTCTGGGGAAAACACTTCATCATGACACTATTCGAAATTAAACTTTAATTTTTCAGCTCTGGCAGATGCCCAGTGTTGCACACTGAAGAAAGCGGGCACAAGCAAATCAGTTTTGGTTGCTAGAATGGCAAGGCATTTTTTTTTCTCCCCCATCAGAATAATTGACCAATTATTCGGTTTCTCCTTGTGCATGTACAGGAACTAAAAGGAAGCTTTCTGTAGCAGCAGTGATCTTTCTACAAATGTAAGAATTGTTCTATACCAGATCTTGGGTAATGATGTGCTACGAGAAAAGGTTAAGTGCTTTGTTTGCTGCAGAGTCAGTTAAGTTCTTCGGAGTTTTTTTGGATTTTTTTTGAATAAAAAAGTAAATCTAAATAATTTAATAAAATTGTGGATCTTTAAGCAGCAAAATAAACGTGTCATTGAGCATAAAGTTAATTTAAAGCATTGAAATGACTCTTCTATAGAATATTCCACTTCAAACAGTGTTTTCCAGTAGGTAGACAACTATAAGTTCATGGAATGCTTCTTAAAAGAAACCTAGGTTTCTGCAGTCAGTCAATGCATTTTTTTGCCATGTAGGGTCTGTGCTTCAATTTGAAATGTTTTAGATAGCAAATACTTCTGGCTGAGTGCCTTTGACTCAGACTTAATGTGTTTGCTGCAGATACATGGTAAGAAACAGTCTGTATGATCTCAATGGCAATTTCAGATTTCTATCTGATCCAACTTGTGCATCTATATAAAGTCAAGGATATTGTTTTAACTTGCATTGGCAGCAGTGGTATAGCAATGATAGCAGTAACAGGTTTCCTTTGTCAGTCTTGTATGTAGCTACAAATTGAGTAGTGAGTGAAAGGGAGTTAGCCAGCATTTACTGAAAATATCGTTTAAACACTTGGTGATGACTAGTATGTTAATTAAAACCTGACTGAATGCAGCTAACGATGACTCTCTGTTTCTGGAGCTAAAATGCAGACTAGTTTGGCTTACTATAAAGACTCCAAAATAGATGTTAAAGGGAGCTGCACTAGGCCTGTTTTTATCTGTGGAATTCCTAAAGAACTCACTTGATGGGGGTGAAGGAGAATGCATAGATTCTAGGAGAGATTTTGAAAATCTAATAGTATTTATAAAAACAAAATTCTAACAATACAATATTCAACAAATGGAAAAGAGCACTGCTTTCATTGTTAGGAAATATGCATAGGTATTTCATTTTTTGTTTGATTATGATTATTAAGAACGCTCTCCTTAATTTCATTCCTTTTCACATCAAGACAGAACAAATACTTTTCTTTGCTTTGGAAAAAAAGAGTGTATGCATGCTTCTTTCTACATTGGCTTTTTTGCAGATAAGGCTTTTACTTTCCAGACCTCATTAAGCAGTCAGTTGAGCAGGCTAAATGCATGTTCCAAGTGGTAATGGATACTTATTCCATGTAAGTACAACAAGATTATGAGATACTGGAATGCTGAGCACTTAACTGGCACAGTAGCATTTATATTACAAATAAATGCACCAAGTAAATAATTCAGGCATTTATGACAGAAACATGATCTCTGTTAATACGGTAGATCTGGGTTAGTAGATAAGGGGTTTTGTTTTCTGTTTTGAGCCCTGTGTCTTCCTTCTATGTATCTGAAAGGATCTTATCCTTTTTTGAATGTAAGTACCTTGTTTTAAGGCATTTCAGTCTGAATGCAATATGACTAGACAGAAAGCTTCCAAAAAAGTATGGTTGTGAAAACCAGGTTGCATTAAGTTAACCCAGTTTACGCACATGCTATGTTCTTACTTTGTTTTGTAACATTCTAGGTTGTTGTTACAATGCTTGGATAATATTGCAAATCTTTCCTTGATTTCTGCAAGCTGTAGATTACATTTACTGAAATCTAAATAAATTCAGATTCAAATAATTCATGCTCTGAGGGTTTTGAAAGATCATAAAAATAAAAACAAAACTAAGGCTGTAAAAGGATAATTAATCTTATGACCATCAGAATTCATGAAGCCTGACTTCCTTAACTGTCTTGCTCTAGTTCTCATATCTAAGGTATAAACTCTGAAATTATTCTAGCAGATGAGGCACTTGCCTCTTTCCCATACAGGTTCTCTCGTGTATAAGGGATAAATTTATGCTGGTGCTTTTTCCTTTCAATACAGTGTTTACTATGGATCTCTTCTTTATCCTGTTGACTGCCTTCAACGATCTTGTAAAAGCTATCTTCTGACATCTCTTTGTGTAATTTGCTTAAAATGGGGATTGTAAAAAAAAAAAATAATAAAAGAACACAAGTTCTTTATCTTTATAGCACTAGTAGTTAAAAAACTTTGGGAAGAAGTTCTTGCCGATGAAGTGTTTAGTTCCAAGTAAGTTCTTCTACTGTTTCCCAATGTTGCAGCCAAAAATTGGTGGTATGGTTGCTGGTTTCCCCAACAGACTCACTTTCTGGCTATACAGTGTGTAGTTTGTTTGCCAAACTGCAGTTGGCAGCCATGGGAAAACATTTCTTTGCTATCTCAAAAATGATGAGGACATAGAAAGAAAGATATGTAGAACTGCTCAGAGATCAACCATGTATGTTTGACCAGCGTGGATGTTTTAACTGGTAAACCATATGTGACAAAAAATATCCCAAAATACAAAGGCATAATGGCACATAACAAGCGGGTAGGTTCATCTGTATTACATAATGCATTGAGCAGTGAGGGAATTCCATGTTACATGAAGACAAAGGGGATCAACTCTCTAGTACTTCAGTGTTGCCATGAGGTACTGTCCCATTTGGTGCTGTGCACTGATTTCTAAAAGGGGAGAAAGAGTGACCTGCATGGGTCTAATACATGAAAATGAGAATTGCTATGCTAGATGAATCCCTGAACCATATTTCCCAGATATTTTTATTTATCTACAGCAATTAATTTGCATAACAATAAAAATATTGGCAGTTATGCATGAAAATAATGAAGATTTCCTATCTGCTCAGGATTTGAATACTTTTCACTGTCTTTGAAACTGTTAAGTAGTCACATGATGAAAACTAAAACCTACTTACTCAAAGCTAGTTGTACAGATAAGAATGTAACTGTCTTCTGAAGAACAAGGTTGGTTTGTGATGTTTTTTCTACTACATGCGAAAATAAGGTTGTCTATCCATTGCCTATTAGAATAAGATGGAAAGAAACAAGGATGGATTTTGCTACTGAGAAAGTGTATACCTTGACAGTTAATTCTGTGGAAAAAAGTATGTTGTAGAACAGATGCTGTATAAATGCTTCAGTTATGTTTTTCGGTAGTGAACAGCCAAACTAATCAAGTTATTGCAGGGTCTCTCATGTGATTTCTGGAGTAGTGATCAGTATCTGTTTTGTAGGCAATAGTTTCAGAGATGTTTAAAGCTACAATGAATAAGATTGCCTTCTTGATTGGCTACTCCAAATATGAGCTATTACCATTGACAGAAACTGGATAACATATGATGTCTGCTTAAAAGATTTGTTGCACTTGTGGGCTAGCTTATTTTGTTTGAAATAATTTCTTTTCCTCCCTTGCTGATTAAATAATTTCTAATGTTAGCTTGTATTTCCGTGTATGTTTATAGGATAAAATTACTTTAATGGCATGGAAAAAGGGGAAAATTGAAAAAAAAATAGAAAAATTAACATTTATGATTGCACTCACTCATTGGATCACTAACTTGAATTGGTTATAGTGTATGATTTATACTTATGTATCATGCATTTATAGTTTGCACTAGAAAAAAGTGGTGTGATTTTCTAAAACAGTTCTCTCAGCCATATGGAAATATAAATTGCAAATTCAGTGCAACAGAGTAATCCCTTGGTACAGAGCAACCAATTACATTAAGCAACCACAATTAAATATGCTTGTATCTCCTACAAGGCAGCTTTATATCTAACTTCAAGTAGTAAATAAAAATAATTTTGTAGTTATGAACTGTGGATTACTTATCAGAGTGTTAATATATACATTTTTTCCTTAGTTTACCAAGGACAATGGTCATAGAATCATAGAATGGTTTAGGTTGGAAAGGACATTAATGATCACCCACCTCCACCCCCCCGCCATGGGCAGGGACACCTCCCACTAGACCAGGTTGCCCCAAGCCCCGTCCAGCCTGGCCTTGAGCACAGCTGCTCTGGACAGCCTGCGCCAGAGTCTCGCCATCCTCACAGGGAAGAATTTCTTCCTAATATCTAATCTAAGCCTACCTTCTTCTAGTTTAAGACCTTTACCCCTTGTCCTGTCACAACAGGCCCTATTAACAAGTCTGTCCCCATCTTTCTTGTCAGCCCCTTTAGGTACTGGAAGGCCACTATATGGTCTCCCTGCCACCTTCTTTTCTCCAGGCTGAACAACCCCAACTCTCTCAGCCTGTCTTCATAGGAGAGGTGCTTCAGCCCCTGATCATCTTTGTGGCCTCCTCTGGACTTACTCCAACAGGTCCATGCCCCTCTTATGCTGGGGGCTCCAGAGCTGAATGCAGCGCTGCAGGTGGGGTCTCATGAGAATGGAGTAGAGGGGGAGAATCGCCTTCCTCGACTCGTTGGCCACACTTCCTTGGTTGATGCCCAGATGGTGATACAGCTGTGTCTGCTTCTGGTGGAAGATAACTAGGAGTTAGAATCGGTGTTAAGACATCTTAACCATTATCTTACACATAAACCAGCTTAGCTTCTGAACTTCAAGTATTGCCTGATACTGGAGAAAGACATGCTTGCCCTGCTGCCCCTCTTTCCCCCTCCCAGGGCTGGAACAAGTGCCACAGTTGTGACAGCTAGATACAAGGTAATTCTTCAGAGATGGGAGAAAGGAGCAGTTCAAACAGCTGATTTTAGCACAGGTCAAGACTGAGTCTTAAATAGGCTGCTAAAGTGGCTCCTGTAAACCAAAACAACTTCTTAAACATTCTAATACTTCGGCTGGCTCTGCTGTCTAGCATGTTAGCTGTTCTTTCCTTGACCATAGTTTCTTTTTGGAGATTTGACAAGTTACAGGCTACAGCCCTACCATTTTAATTCTGTTCAGATGAAAAACAATTCACAGTTGAGTGTTTGCTAATTATTTCCACTCAGCTTTGTTGCATGCCAGACATTTCAGTTATATTTAATGTTATTACTTGTTGCTCTGGTAATAAACAATACATGGAAATGGGACATCATCACTGTACACTAGTAATTCTGTGAAATAACATTTTGAATGAACCTACCTTTTCATGAGCATGCTGAAAGAAACGTTTCCAGGGTCTTACAGTATTTGTACTAGACTGTAAAATAGAGTGAATAAATATACTTTAAATAAAAAAATTCTGAGAAAAATTCAGGTGTTTCCTAACAAGAGGCAATAATGTTGTAGCAAATGTTAGTGAAGTAAATAATTTCAGAAAGAGATGCTTTCTATGAAATTACCTAAATATGATTAAATGATTAACATGATTTCATAATCAGTTTAAGTGGTCTTTTGTTTTTTCATGTCAAACTCTTGCTAGTGATGTTAATTTTGTTCTTTGTTTTGTGGTTTTGGTTTTTTTTAACATAGACACTCCAACACCTGTCATCAAGACTTAAATGTAGACTTCAGTGACCAATGTTTTATGAATTTACCCTTATCATCTACCACTTTTATGCTAATTGCTTTTGGGTTCTATTTTGTGCTGTGAAACTTTACTGTGAAGCCCTACTAGAAACTGTATATAGTTGTATATAAGAAATACTCTTTTCCAGCATGTAATAGAGTCATAATGTAATCAGATGAAGAAACACTTTATTTATGTATTTATTTATTAAGGACACAGTGGAAATGAGTCACAAATTAATGGTATGGGACACTATTGCCTCTTCAGGTGTTTGAACAGTCAACAAGGTAATCAAATAGGAAGCTGAAACTGCAAAAAAACTTCCTAGAAATGGTCTCTGACACTTGGGAGACTGCAAAGCCATTATAGTTAAAAATATGTGTCACTAGCCTGTAGTAGTACACAGAATGTATAGTTTTGGACAGGTTGTGTATCTCTGAAGGAAGGTACATGTGGATAACAAAAACATCTTTGTATTGAAGAGAGAGGAGTGTGTTCATGTTTTATCCACATTTATCCTCTACACAGAGAAAGAACATTGATTTCTGTTGAAGGTATTCTGGATTTGATCTTTATCAGCACAAAATGAAAGTCCAGGTTCCTACACATTTCTAAGAAGCTGGTTTTGGAAATAGGCACATGAGTAAGACGAAGGTCTGCAGTGCTGAAATGAGCTGGCAGTACAAGCTGTGTGGGGACAGTGCTAAACACTGACAGCTTTTCTAAATGACAGGTAGACAGTTTTGTAGTCATCAGCTGCATCGCCTTTCATACAGTTCCTCTTTCTTTGTATTTTAAGCCCTTTACAAATTCTTCCACTACATAGTGTTGTTGATGTGTTTGAATATATAATCCAGGCAGGGTAGAAACAAGACTGTTGAGGCCTAACTTGAAGATGGAAGTAGATCTGTTGAGTTGCTTATCTCTAGTCCATCCCAGCTGCATGCTGCCATAATTCCTCTTAATAATGGATGGTTTCTTTATGTTATGAAGTGCCTATGGGCGAAATAAAGGTCTTGGTGTGTGCTTAGATAGTCTCTTCTCAAAAGATCTCAAATTTGAGTGTGTAAAAGAAAGTCTTAGAAAGCAGAGGTGACTTACAGGCTATAATCATACAAATGGTGGTTATTGTGGTGACAGTGAATCCTAGATATAGGAATACCTTGGTCATGACACTAGGTAGTTCTCTATTAAACTTTAACTTGGGTCCAGACTCACTTGTGTAAGTGAAATCAGTGTTTCTACAAAGCACCAGAGCCCTCTGTAGCACAGAACAGCATAAAAAAATAGAGAATAGCATGAATTGGGAAGTTTGCATAATTACCATATTTTGTCGTGATTTTCATGCCTCACCCTCAAGTTTTCCACAGTTTTTAAAGTCCAGACCATGGAACTTTCCAAACTTTCCAGGAATATAAAATTACATAACAAATGAGTGTGTATGTGTGTTTATGTCTATAAATCCAGCATATATTTTTGTAAGTCTCAGTCTGCCATTATGGATATTAGTAGCATCAAACCACCCTACTGTTTCCTGAACCTGCAGAGAGGATATGAGGGCTAACACTGATTGATGGATAACATTGTGATTTATGTCCTCTGGAGCTTCGTTAGATAGGAAGTGATGGTGAAACAGGAAACAGGCATTGTATGAAAACATTCATAAGTATGTAACTAGAGGAAAGAGCTGCAAAAATAATTTATGAAAGATACTGCTGCATACTTTTGTATAAAAATAGATTTATTATTGCGCACAGCTGGATACTGTGATTGTTCATAATAATGCAAAAGACTAATTTGATCTAAACCTGACTTTTTAATTTGACTTAAGGACTCAGGGGAGGAAGAAAACGAACTTGCGGATACTGACAAAAGTAGCAGTGTTTTGGTGTAATCAGGGCCAAAGAAAGATATTGAAATTAATAGTTGTTCAGACTTATTTAAGCATATTGTTTTCTCTGGTATTCACAAGCTCATACATGCTTAATGCTAGTCCTGTAGAGTAAGTATGAAGACGTTTTACACTATGGTTAAATCTAATCAAGAAAATGTGCCAAAAGAGTTGCATAGTTGTATTTTGTGTCGAAGAATTAACTGAACTTGACCGAATCAAAATGATGACATGAAGTTTGAGTACCTTTTCCTTTTTTTTTTTTTTTTTTTTTTTTTTTTCCTTTTCTCCCTCTTCCTCTTTTTTTCATGACTGATGAAGAACACATGAATATATTTATCTGAATACTGGAAAAGACTTCATAACATACTTAATCTTGATCACCTTTTTGACTTCGCTAAAGAGCAGTAGTACTGTATTATGAAGCTATTTAGTATGTCAAAATTGCTGGTAATTCTTAAGAAGTCAAGATTGATTCTAACTTGCCTGGTATGGTAGGCTTTGAAAGCTACGGTTACATTGCACTAACCTGAGTTTGTGTGAAAAAAAAATTCTGTCTTTAGCTATAAAGTTTATCCTCCTTACTATTTGGCTATACAAAATATAATAGAACAGTTTGAGGCTGTTCTAGCATAAAATTCTGTAAGAGAAAGGTCCCACTGAAGTACATGAGAAGTCTGAAAGGTGACTGTTGTGGGGTTTTTTTGCCGTCCAGTCTTGGACTAGTATGGCCAGTAAGGAATGTTTATGCTGTATGGATGTAATTCTTTTCCACTCTTTCCTCCATGTTTCCACACCATTCCAGGTGTTTGCAGTACAGCACATGCTTAAAACGTGTTCAGAGACTTAAGTGAAAATTGTGTGCTTTACAATAGTTCCAGAGGTGTCAGTATCTTGCTTGTAATCACAAACCACCCTTAAAGAAAGAGTTCATAGTGTTATGTAGGGGTTGACAAGTATATTAAGTTGTGGTGAATTTAAGGACAGTAGATCTCCCTTTGAATTTGAAGGGGAAAGAAACCCAACTAAGAATAAAGACACTTGGTGTATTAATTCTTCACCGTGTTTTTTAGTAAAACTAGCCATTTGGTTGTGAGCTGTTTTCTCATTCGATGTTAATCTAGCCACGTATTCCTCTCCCCCCAATTTTGAAGCAATTTATTTTAAGTTTTGCATAGATGTGAGTTTATGGGATGATTTTGGCATCATCATCAGAGATTAGGTTAGCTGTTTCCCCTGATCTACTAATTTGTATAACTTTGTCACAATGAGATTTGTCCTGCAGTTCTATAAGTTTGGGTACTGAAAACAGCTGTCTGTCATTACTGGAATTTGACTGCAGTTGCATTTGAAATTATTTCTGGTTTTGTGCTTCAGCTGAATTTTCCAAGTTTTTTAGAACTCAGAAAAATATGTATATGTGCTAACCAGTATTTCTCTTTGGTTGTGGTTTTTTTTTAATTATGATTTTATTTTTTCTTCACTGTGGCTCACTTAGACATACGTAATAACAAAAGTTTTTTTAATTGCAATTCCTTAACTAAAATCAATTACAGATATGTGACCTTACTGGGCTACAAGCGATCTGTGACTAGATGGTGAGAATGCTTATTGTGCTTGCACTTTTTTCCCGAATTTTAAAACAGTACTAAGAATCAGCAAAAATGCACAGAAATATCTGTATACTGGTATCTGTTAGTGTAACAGTTTACTAAGTAGCCTTAAGTAATAGTATGATTAATGTAACACTGGAGTTTTGCACACTGTAAGGAAAAAATGCTCTTTGAAGCTTTCCCACTCAAGCTTTCTGATATAATTAATCATACCTAAGTCCAGGTAAGTGGAATTGTTTTGTTTTGTTTTCTTTCAGAAAGGATGGCACATTGAAGGCTTAAGCTTTCAGTTATTGAACTTAAGTATCTAGGATTCATGTCTTCATTATTGTTCTAAGGAATGACTCAGTCATCATTGGAAAGCAATGCTTCCACATAAAAGAAAACCATCCACAGAGATACTGCTCTGTTTAATGTACTGTTTTCATTGGGCTGCACTTGATTATGCTCATGTTAACAGAGTTAATGTACAGAATTTTTTTTTCCATGATTTCCAGAGGCTTGTACATTGCAACATAGAAAGTGTTGGGGTAGAGAGCAAGATGTACTTGTGCTGCATGATTTCTTTGTCTAATTACTGTGAAAAGAATAAAACAAGTAGTTAAGTGAAGCCAAGTAATTTGAATATCTCATGCAACAAATACTGGTTTCTGTATGGAGTGTGAGGAGATATTCTTACCTTAGATATTAGCAAATATACCTGTTTATTGTCCAAGTTCTTATAACTCTTCTTCATATTCTTCCTAATGACATAGGGGCTGAGTGGAATCTTTAAAGAAATAGTTTCAAGGATGTCACTCACAGTGATGCATGAGAAGAGACTGCGGACTCTTCAGCTTACAATACTTGAAGGTTTGCGATGGGGATGTGTTGATATCTCAGTAAGTAAATTGGTGAATAGATTAAATGTGGTCACTGGAGAATAGAACATCCTCAGATACATATATCCAGTTTGAATTTTGAAATACAGCTTTTCTTCCTTGGGCAATTAGACAGAACAAATAACCCATTAAAACTCTTGGGGAAACTGCTGCTAAAACAACAAGCAGTTTGCATGGATGTTAGCCTTATTTAAAATCCAAGTAGTGACAATAAAATGAATAAGAATTGAACCAAAGCTGATATGGTGCATTCAACTAGAGCTGATAAATTCATTCCTAAGCAGCTGAGAATAGATGCATTTTGATATAAACGTTAGTTGGGTGTTCCTGGTCAATGGCAGGCTAAAGTTTGCCAGCCAAATTTGATGTTAGAAGGAATGAATGCTAGGAAAAGCTTTCTCCTACCCCCTCTCTACTGTTCTTCTCCTCATTGCCCCTCTATTCTCAATTTAAAAAATCAAATTCATAGAAGTTGCTAAGGCAATATTGTAATGAGAAACAGTGTTTAGCCCATACCTAAAATCATTAAGCCTGCCTGAAAATAATGTGCTTCCTTTACAGACCAAAAAGGTTAAGGCATAGCTACAGTGAACTAAATGTTGTTTACAACTGAGCACTACAGAAATCCTTATTTAATAAATACACTGATAGAGACAGAGGGAAGAGTCCAGTAACTTGTTCGAGCAACTTCAGAGAAAAGACTAGGGAGGACTAAATCATCCCTTATTCAGTGCTTCCTCTGACTTACTGCCATTTTAAAGTTCTGTTAATGAAACTTTTCTGAAGAATACTTCCAAAATGGACTCAGATGTACAATTTTATGAACTAGTGATAAATTCTTCATGTTGGTGGCTAAAGTTTTATTAATTTAAATGTAGTTCTTGTTTGTCGGATGTAAGCTAACAAATGACTGTGGATTGTCAGGGAAGGTAGGGGGAGAAATCATTGGGACAAAGCATTTCTAGATGTAAAAAAAAAAATAAATATAGACAACAATTAATGACCATTTAAGCTTTCACATATACCAGAAACAATTCTAGCTTGAGTGGTCATATTCAGGTCATGTCTGTCATCACAGTCCAAGGCAGAATTACATTTGGACTTGTATAGTCACTGAAGTGTGATTCACTTAACCAGGTCTTGTTTGTTACTGAAGGTTTCCAGCCAGTTGTTGGCAGTATGACCCCTAAAAATACTGTTTGTAGACTGTCTATTAGCAGAGCAATAAAGAAAGGCTGACCTGTCTGATATGTGAAGATGGTTAGAAATCAGGTGTAGGGAAAGCTGGAGATAAATTTGTCTCCCCTTGCTGCTTTTGAGCCCTGAAAAAGGCAGGCACGTAGAATAAATGCCTATTGCAAGCGGTAGATTGTGCAGGCACTTTTATTTGAAGGAAAAGGCAAATGAAACTAGTAGGGAAGTAGGTTAAAGAGAAGACAGGTTATTGTTAAATTTGGTACAGCTTTTTCTAGGGTTCCCAAACAACACACTGCAGAGAGTAGTGATGTTAATTAGAGAAAGGAATATGAAACAAAAACTTGGTTGCAATGGCTTACAAGAGCTTTTTAATGCTGAAATCTGTTTTGATTGTTCTTTTTTCCCCTCACAGTGCTATATAACTAAATATCAAATGTTAGGCATTCTGTGATTTCTGGAAAAACTAAAACTTGGGGGGGGGAATCAGTTTTTAATCAGTTTTTGAAAAATACAGCATTATTCTCAAGTTGACTTATGTTCTTGTGTTGTTTTGGTTTTAAAAGTATGATAGGTTTGTGGCATGATAATGCTCAATATGAGAGTGATTTTAGGTCAAGCCAAGCCACTAATTTGCTGCAAAATGCAGCACTTGTCCAAAGCTGTGAGAATTAGCCTTGAAGCACCAAGACTTGTTCAGCGGCTAATCTGCTTTCTTCCCATCTTTCTAATTCTGTTACTTGGTGGAGAATCTCATGGGTTTTTTGTTGTTGAGTGAATGCTTCCTCTTAAAGTTGCTGAAAAAACTTTATTGTCATGGTTGCTTTTATACTAACGTGCAATAAGAGTTTTCCAACATGTGAAACAGTACTGCCCATCCTTTATGCAGCTTTTCCATACCTATTGAAGCTTAATGTTTTTTCTTTACCTGAAGACAAAAGAAATCTGTTTATGACCTTCTTTTAAATTTTATGTGAAGTAAAAAAAAATAAAAAAGAATTTCTCAAGATAGTTGACATGGTTTAACTGTTTATCTGAGCTAAAGCACAGGAAGGCAAATATCCCAAACTACTATGTTAAGTAGAAAAGACAGAAGGACTTTACCTTTAATTACTTAGTAGCTTCTGGTGGTAAATCAAGGCAGACAATAACAAGCTGAAATGACTCTTCCTGGTCAAATATACTCCTCAACTAGTTCTCCTTATATTAAGATCTTGACTGCTATTGAAGAGTCAATAAGCTGTTTAGGCATTGCTATGAAAATAGAGTAGTATTTTTTTGGTTTTTTTACTTTTTTGGTAACGGAAACAAGACTTAAGTACAAAAGTAATTGAGTATGCAAACTTGTGACCAGTTTCCTAAGTCAGGTTGAGTGAGTTGAGACCTGAAATACGGTAATCTTTTCTAGATATATTTTTCTATTATGTTGATCACCTAATAAAAATCTTGGGTTGATGTTAAATTTCATATCATGTGTGTAATCGTAAATGGGTTGGAATCTTTTTACTTAATTTTCTGATTACAATGATCATTTGTCATATTAAATGACAAATAAAAATTAAATATAAATCTGCAGCTGAAGCACAAAGGTGCGTCAGACTTTGCTTTAATGATAGGACGGCAAATACGTGGAGACCTCCCTTAAAGATCTGACCTCATGAAGGTGGCAATAACGAGCCAAAATCAATATGCTAGGAAAAGAAATGATATTCACAAATCTGAGAAAACACTATTGTGTTTCATTTATTTATGCACATATTCAATGAGAATTTGTGCATAAATGTCATTCTATGAGTTGATGCAAAAACAACACAGATTTTGTGGTCAGCCACAGTATCTAACATAACAAGAGAAAATGCTTAGCTTTTGATTGTAGTATATTCTCCACAAAATTAAATATCAGGTATTGCTTTATAAAACATGCACATTCTACTAATTCTTATCTTCATGTGATTTCTGAGTGAAATTTACTGCTTCAGTTTATTTTAAAGGAATTTGTATCTCTTCAACTTCGAATTTGGAAGCATAATTAAGATGAAAACAGGAAAGCATTAAATAGTTATGGATTTGCTTCACCAAATGTTTCTAATTGCCACTGTCATCAAGGAAGAACTGAGTTTTATAAATTCTTAACTAAACTCTGAGTCCGAATAAAATATTCGTGCCAAAATTAAACTCCCCTTCTCAGAATGTTGCTTTATGTTTATCCTTCCTCATGTGACAGTACTTCAGTGGGCTGCAACAGCAAACATCATCTGATGAGAGAACTGCAGCTTCCTTTGGTAGTTTCCGTATCTATGCTGTCCCGTACGAGTAAGTCACAGGTTTAAAAACCTGAATTGAGAATGTACTTTTTTTGAGCTGATTCATAAAACGTTCAAACTTGTGGTGGTGCATGACGGTAGTGTACTGTTAGATTTGGGGATGTGATGCTTCCCTCTACTGGCCGACCCACAGAGAGTACATTTTACTGTCTGGTGAAACAAGCAATAAAAGTATTTTTAAAAGCACAGCCTATGCTTAGGACTGAGGTAAGAGGATTGTTATTGCAGTCTCTTACACACAAAGAATATAATCCCTTACCTGCATCACAAACCAGCTTTATATTGTAAAGTGACTAAAACTGCATCAATCAGTTTTGGGAAAGAGTAAGTGCACTAATATTTTAAGCCACTTCGTATCTACTAGTAGCACAAATGCTAAGTATTTGCAGTACATTACAAAGAGCACGCAATGAAGTATTTGAATTTTGCAAGGAAGACTTATCCAGTATAGAACCCGTTAACCGTATAGCCTCTGACTGATATTTAAAATGGACTTATCTTTCAGCTTAACTTCAAGAGTTTAAATGCTTCTTTAATTTCAGTGAGAATTTGTGCATAAATGTCGTTCTGTGAGTTGATGCAAAAACGACACAGATTTTGTGGTCAGCCACAGTATCTAAGATAACAAGAGAAAATGCTTAGCTTTTGATTGTGGTATATTCTCGACAAAATGAGTTAGCAGTGATAGTAATATTCTAATTAACATGAACACTGAAAGATGCCCAGTACAGTTTAAGACTGCACTGTATATGAGAGCTTCACACTGTCAAAGCATTTGCATATCGCAGGGTATTCTTGCAAGTAATTAAGAGACTCCTATGTTTGTACCACAATTTCTCCCCTCCTTAATTGATGCCATTTTGCCTCTGTAATATGTAATGTTGCAGATTCTTCACCTTTGTAGCCAGAGATGAACAGCTTGCTGAGAGACCTTTTCTTCCCTTTAAAATGTAAGTTCTTATGTTAAATTGGTCGTAGCTACTAAGGCACTGCTCAGGTTGGCTCCCCTGAGATCCACAGAGGCCGAAGGTCTTCACTCAGGACTGTACGTTTGTTCATCTGGATCCACTGCACTTTCAATGTGCAGCTGTTACCATGTAGTAACAGGCAGAAGGTTGGTTGCTGCTGGTGTTCTGAGTGCACATTTTAAAAATAGCAAGTGCACAGAATTGTACTTTCTCACTAGCAGATGCAAGATATGGACAAAGATAGAAATTGCCTTCTGACATCTCTTGCCACTTCCTGACAGCAAGCAAACTGGCAAATTATGTGGCTGAGTTTTAAATGCTTCGCATGTCAGTTTTCACATGGGAGATCTGAATGATATTTCCTGCTAAAATCGGATTTTTTAACAATTGTTAATTAAACCAGCTTTTGTTTTGATTCTCTGCTGAACGTTCCAGGACTCAGTAGCAGGCATCTATATGGCTACAAAATAAATATAGATGTTTCCCTTATGTGTCATTTTGGTACTCTACATGAGTCATAGTGCCACTTACCATGAAACTATTCTTTTTGAATCTAGACTCAAGACTACATTTGGATAACATCTAAGAAACAAATATTTTTGTAAAGTATGATCCAACTGTTCTTTTTTCTAAACACCTTTCCATACAAATTTGCAGATATATATAAAGGGGCCAGTGACACTAGAACTAAAAAAACGTATTTGCAGCAGGAGGCTGGTAATACCTAATTTGAAATGCCTGTAGTATGAGCCATCAACTCTATTCCAGAGTTTAACAGCTGAAGAATGCTAATATCTCTTTAATATACTTTTCAACACTGAGATACTAAGATATCCAGTGGAATCCTATGGTTCCTGCAGCTTGAAGTCTTTTAGAATTTCATTTACTTTTTTTAAAAAGCCAAAGCTGGTGTTAGCATGCATTTATGGTAGATTTTGAATACTTCAGAATTTTTAGACTTGGTTTGTTAGGCTTCTTGAATAGAATTACCATAGTCTGAACTTAGGAAAAAGAAATCCTGAACAGCCCATCCTCATATGTCTCAGAAATTGTAGTTTTTCCCCAGGTGGCAGGCAGAATTGTGTGATGAGTTAAGTGACTGTATAACTTCAGTAGAAAAGAGAAGCTTGAACAGTAGTGAAACTTGTACCAAGCCTTGAAACACAAAGGGGTTTTGTCTTCTCAGAGCAGGTGTTGAAAGTTACAAATGAATGGCAATAGATGAACCACAAGAGACTCAAGTACAGTCTGTTTGCCTAGGAAGAATAACCTAATAACTCTAAGTGGATGGTGCAGAATAATTTTCCATGGAATATTCCAGCACTTCAAGAGGTTCCAGTTTTGAGCAAACAATGGTAAAGTTCCTAAAAAAAAGATAAGGCTCCATTCAACTAGTCACTGGACTTTGGGGCAGCCTAGCAGGTGTACTGCCAAAAAGCCAAGCGAATAAACTGTTAAGGAAGGGTATTTGGTCTGGCTGCTGATTAGAAACAATTCAGAAACAAACTCCATTAAATGCCTTTTGAAAAGATAGCTAGCTTGGCCACAGATTTCATCTGAGCTACTTCAGCCAGTTATTATGATGATGCAATCACTTTGAACTTTAATGATAACCTAAAGCAATTTTTGAACATTGCATTGTTGTAATGAAACTAGGACCAAAACGGGAATCAAAATGATAATGCATTGAGGAATTTTGGTGTCCAGAACTAGTAGGCCAGTGTGAGATGGTCTGGTAAGTAAGAGATAAGTTTCTGGAAAGACTTTTTTATTTTGACAGCTGAAAATAAGCTACAAAGTGTATGAAGCTAATAGCTATAAAATACGCACAGAATTTGTTTCATTTATATGGGTTACAACTTGGTAACCACTTTGACACATTCATAGCTCCTCTTACCCACTAAGACTAATTATCAGTCAAATACTCCATGGTGCAATGGATGATAGACATGGCCTTTTTGGTTAAAAACAAAAAGGGTGAGTTGTAGAGGAATGAAGGCAGCGGGTTGATTAGCATTGATAATATGCAACTGTGGCCATGCCTCGGAGGCAGTGGTTTGATTGACATGGATGAAGTTCAGTGTAGCTCATTCCTAAGTCGTTAAATAGCTCTGAGGAGTGTGGGGTGGGGGTTGGACTGAGGAGGAGGAGTGTGGTCTGGTCTCTGGGGGAAGGAGAAACAGCATGAACAGTAGGACCTGACCAACGGTAAAGCCTTGTTGCAGCCTAATTTGTTTGTGTTGCAGCACATGGTAGTAATGTCTTCATAAATAATCGCTGATCTTGGTCTATTGATTAATGTGGGTACATGATCATATTTATTTTACGTAGCTAGGGTAGAATTCTGTACAGGATAACAATTTGTAAATACTGAAACTGTAACAACACTTACTTTAGTCTTTGAAATGGAAAGAAATCCTTTGTAGGGAACCAAATCCTTGATCCTTTAGGATACTTGTAATTCCTGTCTCTGCCAAAGAGAAAGAAGAAATTTTTTGAGTGTTGGTTACTTTGTTTTGGTTTGGGATAATTTTCTTTTTTTTCTCTTCATGTTATCTTATGGTACTCCCTAAGAAAGCTCAGATCCCGTGCCTTTTCTGCATCAGCTTGCTACTATGAGACAAAATTACCATTGAAATTTTCCCATCAAAAGCATCCTTCTATAGTTCCGTGAAGTTGCAATTTGGATTGTCTGCTAGATTATCTTTTGTAATCCCTGAAATCTTGTAGGTTATTTTGGCTTACCCCAGAATGTTTGCTGAAGTTGTGGGTTTGGGGTTTTTGTTTGTTTGGGGTTTTTTTTCCTCTTTTGTTTTAATCTCTTAAGGATGAAAGTAGTAACCTAAATTAGTTAAACACCAAAGATGGAGAACAGTCAGTTAAAAAAAAACAACCCAAAACACTATCACAATAAAGAAAAACCTTTATAGTGACAGGAAGTTGAAACAAGCTCATGTGACTCTCAGGGCATTGCTCATCCTATAGAAGAGTAACTAGGCAAAGTGCATGCTTATCTGATAGAAGAAAAAAGATAAAAGTATGTAGGAACTATTTTGTCATCCCAGATCTGACAGTTTCTCCTGGCCCTGTCAGCAGAGCATCACTTAAGAATTGCAGAAGAGGCCACAAGATCTCATGTACATCATCTATATTTTTTGTGTCATATATTGCTGGAGAGAGAGACAAAATGTTATTAAAAGCATGAGGTTGTTACAGAAGTGTCCTGTGTGCACAAAGAGCTACAAGGTGAATGACCATATTGGAAGAGGCTGCATCTGTCTCTCCTCAAAACTCATAAAGAGGAAGAAGGAATTCAGGGCTTAGACAGACTTCAAGGATGGTTTCATGATCATCTTGCTGCTGCTCTTAAGCAACTCGTCAAAGAAACTAGATGGTAGCATTTGTTTATCAGAGACACCTTCATCTACCAAACGTAGTTGTGTGTCAGAGATGAATCTACCTTACCTTGTCCTCGCTCCCAAGGAAGGTTGGAAGCGTTCAATGGCCTTTTTGAATTTTTTTTTGTCAAAATATTAATATTGGTAAAAACTAAATGGTTATTAAGGCCTATCTTTAAACTATTGGCTGAGAAGGAATAAACTTAAAATAGTGATTCCCATGAAAATTAGTATTTGATGCCCTGCTTTGGATGATAAATAAGGAGCTAATTTGATTTCTACTTTTAAATTCATTTAGTGTGTTGGAGTGGTCTAATGACAGCAGTTAGTAAACCCATCTGAGAAAAGCAGCTAGCAACATACAATTGGAAAATCAATCCAGAGTGGAGTATCTCTGGCCTGGATTTTAGTGCCTTGTGTAGTAGATCTATTAAACTGGATGGTTAAGAGCAAAAACCAAGCAAAAACACTTGAGACGTGTAGAATTAAAGTAATAAATTAATTTTGTGGCTTCTTCAGAGCTGGTTTCCAAAACTATAGCACTAATAGCATGAAGATGGTTTGGAGGTTTTTTTATTTTGGATCAAATCAGGTAGGAGACCAGAAATTGACTTAAACTTTTAAAAATTAAACATGTGGTGGTGTTTCAATAATTTAAGCACAATAATTGTAGTAGACCAAGTATAAAATTTCAGCTGAGAGTTATTATCAGCTGGAAGGTTATTTATTTATTATGTAAAGGACTTGTACCAAAAGTTCTAATAAATGGTAGGATTATTTCTGTTTTCTAGACTATTTTTTTGTTCTTATGTGAGAGTACTACATTGATGAGTACTAAATGTTTTCAAGGCATAAAAAATGGCAAAGTTTCAACAGCAAAATGTTTTTAAAAAAATTAAAAGACAATTAATATATGTTTATGAAGGCTTGATTGGTGCTATGTACTCTCGCTCAATGTGGAAAACATGAAGTTAGTTGACTATGGGGTGGGGGGTGGGGGGTGGGGTTTGAGACAGTTTATAAGAGGTTAAAGCTCTTTCATAATACATGTTATAGTCCTGCTTGATAAAAATCAAACTTGGAGCTACCAGGACATGTCAAACTACATAGGAAAAAACATGTATAGATAGAAATATGGGAAAGAAAGTTCATTGGTTCCAATGAACTGCTGAAGCTCTGTGAACTGCACCTGCATGCAAGGCCAGTTACAGAGGGTACGCTCTTGAAATGTTACATGAAGCTCCTGCAGCAATGAATCTGAATTCTGAATTCCAATTACTTGCTTAAAATTGCTCAAGTTGTTTTAACCCTGTAGTATTTTCTTTCCTTCCTTTGTAACATGATGGTTTTAATCTTTCCTGATATTTGATGGATGCATTTGAGTTGAATTCCACCTTTGGTGACTTAATTCCATCTTTGGTGTATTGCCAAGGCATGCTTTTTCTTCTTCTCCTGAAGGTATATTTTTTTGAAATTTTTTTTACCCCCTTGCTGTTTTCCTTCTTTTGCTTTAAAGAGCGGTAAAATGAGTCCACAGGACTCATACCAATATTCAGAGCTTTTCCTGTGCAAAGGGGAATATTCTGTTATTTCATTAAAAATATGTGAAATACATTATTTTTTTAAAAAAGGAGAGGATGGAAAAAAAAACCTTGAAGTATTGAGTCTCCCTAGCGTTTTTTGATCACTACAATTACAGCAATTTAATTCTTGGTACGTTGGCTTAGGTTTTTTTCAAGTTCTGTGCTTTTTGGAGTGTAACCTAAGCTAATTAAATGATGTTCCCTCCTGAGGGCTGGCAGTTTTGGCAAGCGAGGTAACAGCTGCACCGTACTGATGAGGAATGACAAAACTTGGATTAAAGTGGCATTTCTGCCTGGTCAGATGCAATAGTTAAATTGATAGCATTGAGGAATAGAGTCAGCTTTCGCAATCGTATAGCTGAACTCACACAAAGTAACAATTTATGGTGGAGGGCTGTCTTTGGCCGGGCAAATATGCTCATTGCTGCCTCTTTAGAGTTAGCAGCCAGAAGTAGGGTGACACTTGAGTTTCATTTCCAGTTGAAGTTTTAACCTTCAGCAAGTCATTCAGAACTTTTGTGCTGTAGTTTCTCTGTCCATATAATAGAAATAAAATTTGAGTCACAGGAGTGTTGGTATATAATTTTCATAGTACTCCACAATATCTTGATGAAAGGAGGTGTGTAGGTGCAATTAACAGTAGATCAGTCTGAATTGCACTCTCAACAAAGAGAACTCTTTCAGTTAGTCTACAATAAAATTATAATTATATCCCTAGTATCCTTGGCAACAGATTATGGTCCCAAAAGGTGATATTACAGTTCAGCATTAATTACTAATATAGAGATCAAAAAGAAGGAAAACCAGAATCATTTAGACAGTTTCCAGGGTGTAAATAAGCATTATGTAAGAAACATTAAATGCATCATACTGCATAGAGATATGCTCTTAAAAGAAAGATTACTTGCGTAGTTATGACATGAACTCTGAAAAATTGTATACTTGATGATATAAATTGATACAAAGATGGTATTTATTGGACATGGATTAGTTTCTCAACAGGGAATTGTATCATTTTTTCTTTCAATAAAGCCAGCCTGTGAGACACAAGGATTCAAGCCGCCCCTGGAATGCTGGGCTCAGCTCTGGGCCCCTCACTCCCAGACAGACCCTGAGGGGCTGGAGCGTGTCCAGGGACGGGCACGGAGCTGGGGAAGGGGCTGCGGCACAAGGCTGGGGGGGGCGGCTGGGGGAGCTGGGGGGTTCAGCCTGGAGAAGAGGGGGCTCAGGGGGGCCCGATCGCTCTCTGCAGCTCCCTGACAGGGGCTGTGGGCAGGGGGGGTCGGTCTCTGCTCCCAGGGAACAAGTGACAGGACGAGGGGAAACGGCCTCGAGGTGCCCAGGGGAGGGCTGGATTGGGGATTAGGGACAAGTCCTCACCGAAAGGGTGGTCAGGCGCTGGGACAGGCTGCCCAGGGAGGGGGTGGAATCACCTTCCCTGCAAACTTTGGCAAAACACATAGATGTGGTGCTTAGCGACACGGGTTAGTGGTGGGCTTGGCAGTGCTGGCTTCATGGTTGGACTTGATGATCTCAAAGGTCTTTTCCAGCCTAAATGTTTCTACAATTCTGTGATTATCAGTTGATGTACTGAAGATAACTTGTTTTATTAGAACTGTTTTTACTGAGGAATTACTTGATTATCAAGTCCTTGTGCTGTGGTTGTATTTCAAACTTTCTGCAGCATTTCACAATAAAGTTGCCTTATCCTTTTGAGCTTGAACTTTAAGACTGTGTGTAGGAACACAAGAGACATTATGTTCCTTTATCCGTACCCTCAAAAAGGTTAATATTGTAAGAAATACTTATTGTACAAGTACATCTTTTTAAATATCCTCCTGTCTCCATTTACTTTCTACTCAGTACTTTCTGATGCTATAGTTCTTCAACAGTGCACGTTGAGTTTTGTTTGCCTTCCCCTTTTCTCCCTTTGAGAATCTTTGAAATCAGTAAAAAAAAAAAAAAGGTCACGTTACCCTGTCCAAAAGGAAATTTCACACAGATTTAGAAATCAGCAGTAATCAAAATAAAAACAAGTGATTTCCAGTTGCAAAAATGCTGATCATTAATAGTCCTCCTTCAGGGTGGATTTTTTTTTTTTTTTTATTAAAGTTCTTGTCAGATTAGCATTGCTACAAATAAACATTAGATCTGCCTAAAAGGATGATGCAAGTGAGAATGTCAAAACTGAGCTTGAAATGTGTAGGGGAAGATGTGTACTTTGTTTGCATAAAAGCTGAAAGGACTCTCAAAATTTCATTAGTAACACTTCAGCTGCTCTGCAAGTTAACTTTGGAAACCATAATTGCAAAAGGTCCTTCTTAAGTATGTATAAAATGTTGGGGGCCTTCTTAAAATATTCATGGAATTGTAACGCAGTGGATTATATCCTGGAAAAGTACAAGTTAATTTAATTTTTAATATTTGTATTAATAATGTAACTTTAATGTCTACCAAAATTTTACAACTCTAAAGTGTCAAGACTGTCCTTCAGCTCTAGACTCTGTAAATCTGCTCCTTGCTACTGACAAGCCCATCTTCAGTGTGCATCTAGTCTACTGGAGTTTTGCAGGATTGGGGAGTCACACGAGTTTTCACAGAAATGTTCAGAATTTAATACCAAAGAACAGTGAAATGATGTATAGGAACTAAAGACCATATGCACTTCGGCTGGGATTGTGTTCATGTTCTGTTCATAGGGAAGGGCCTAAAAATGAGAATTGTATTTGCTGGTTTGGTTGCAGTAAGTGCACGAGTTACTGCAGAGGCTTATTTATTAGCATGAGGTAATAGAACAAATTTTCTTCTGCGTGGGCAAATTGTTAGTATAGTAACTTTCTTTCACTCTGAATGTACTGAATTTTTTCCAGTTTACTGTAACTCATCCTCTTAGCACTTAATGCATAATGCAATTAATGATTGAATACATCCATATCAATAACATACTGTATTTGTTAATAGAAATTTTGTTGAGGCTAGGAAAGCATCTGTTCAAACAAAAAACATTGGCTACAGTTAGCATGTGTGAAGATACAACTGAAGTAATACTTATGCTTGCATCTCACTTTTGGTGGACTGTAGGAATAGGACACATGATGGTGCAGAGTGTTTGGCCCTTCACTGACAAGCCTTACTGAGATTCTCAGAAAGTGTAGGCACTGGAATAAGAATAACTAGAAAATTTGATTTTTGTTGAGAGTCTATTACTCAGATTGCACATTAGCTTTAGATAGCATAGGAAAAACAGTGAACAGAAAGTAAAAAATAACTTAGCTCTGTAGAACTGCAGAATGTTACTATAGATAGACTGCAGGATTAAAGAGCTGTCTTGGCATGTTACAATTCAAAGACCAGCAGCCTCACCTGTCTTTCTGTCCTAAGGAGTTTTTCTTAGGAATTTTATGCTTTAGATATTACACTACAGTGTCGGTTAAATCACTGTATTTTATCTCAATTTTCTTCAATACTTCCTTTTTTCCTTTTGTTCTTTCTTTCATAATCCTTTTTTTCTCTCTTGGATTGGCTCTGATTGCTCACATATGTGGTTATTGGAGTAATTTGAGAAACATACAAACGGTGGTTGGTTGAGTGGGCACTTTTCTATGAATTAGCGAGCACAGCAGTAGAACCCAAAACTCAGATGCTAAAGCTTCTGTGGTAGATGGTATCTAACATTGGGCTGGTCAGTGTTGCACTAGAAGTCTCTAAGCTAGTTGTATGACATCTGCAAGTTATGTTTGTTGTCATGGAGCTTTGTGAAACTTCAGCAAAGAGGAAAGTAACATTTAGTGTGATAAAGACATGGTGGGCTATAATATTTCACATTTGGAAAAAGACATAGCAAGATGGATTCATCAGTTTATTACTTAGATGTACTAGGTAAAGAAAAACCAAAACAAAAACCACTAACCTGACTTTATCTAGTAGCAGTTAAAAAACCTGTTTTCATAAAGAGTAGAAGAGGAAAATAATTCATTCTGTTCTTCTGAAGTCGAAGCTATTAGTGGCTGGTGATGAAGTAGCAATGCCTTTGTGGAGGGGAGCTTTTCTTTTATTTTGTATTATGGTTAGAAAATTTCTTTGTTCAAAGTATCATTTTATTGTGTGATGAGAATTCAGCAAACATTTTTCAGTTTGCTTACCTTCTCAGTTGTCCTTGAGAACTCTCTAAGGTCTGTCTTCTAAGTGTTGCGTTCTCTTACTCAGGAAGATTTGGGCATTTGCTGTGATGAATCTTGTTGGAAAATGAGAGCGTAACGGGGGTACTTAGACTTCTGCCTGTCCAGTATACAGCAATCCACAAATGTTGACTTTAATTAAGGGTAGTTTAATCTTTGGTGCTGTGGAGCTATTAAATTGAGGGATTATTTGCTGCTTAATTTATTATTTCTGTTAAGATCTTCAGTTCCTTTACTACTCTTTTAAGATTAAATCATTGTCTAGTATCCCTTCCCACTCCCAAGTAAAAAGGTATAACAACGGATGATGTTTTATTGGAGAGTTGTTCTATTCAGGCACCATTAGTGCATGACATCCAGTGCTGATGTTTTTCTGCAGCTTTTTTTTTTTTTTTTTTTTTTTTTTTCCCCATTCCGGTACGTCAAAGGTGAAATCCTAACCTTGATACTTTTAGCAATAAACAGGAAAATAGTTACTCTTGTTTTCCTGTGCAATGTGAAAACCAGATACGTTTTTCCTTGTCCTGTTGGTTCTTCCAGGTTTTCTATGGCCTGGGCAGTGGAAGCAGCAGTGAGACTGCTCTCTGGATAGAATTTTTGAAATAATGAGAGTTTTGGGGTAGCCTGCAGTCATAAATACATTTGCCAAGTCAAGTAAACTTCGTCAAGTGAATGTGGCCTTCACTTTGGAGGTTGGTAAATTTCTTCCTCTCCTGGTTTCTTATATAGCTTAGTCTCTCTCCTGTACCATCAAATGACAGTCTCATACATTAGTAATCCCATTTAACATAAAGCTGTGCCCAAAGTTCTGCAGACTGCCAAAGCACAAAATTACTAGAGCATTGTATGTAGCTTGTGCTGTGATGCTTGACGCTCTCTAAGGAAAGCAGAGAAACTGTGGAAAGGTAACATTGATTTTAATTTAATACCAAATCTCTGCTAGCATTTAGAGGGCATGAAATTCTTCAACAAGAAGTAAGGGATACCTAACAGTAACGTAGGAAAGTAGCTGTTGAACTGTTATGAGAGAAGTTGCTGTGTACAGTTCAGTGCCGTGCTCATCCTTTGAGAGCAGTTTTTTGCCTTGAGAGTAGCTGGAAGAGATTATCAATAGCAGAAATTATGTGGTAAAGCTGCTGAACTTGGTAGTGGTTACCTGTAAGCTTTTAAAGAACTCTTGTAACTTAGCAAGGATGAAAGCTTCTAGTTTTTGTTGTGTTGTGTATGCAGTCTAGGTCATGACTGAGCCTGCTGAGAAGGAAAGGGAGATTGCACCTTGTTTAAGAGTAACTGAACAAAATTTGCATGTCCTTCTGGCAAGGAGACTAGGACAAACTGGTAAGTAGGGACTTCAGAAGGGGGATGTGCCTGTCTGGAGTAGAGAGCACAGTGGGATGTAGACGTAACAGGAGAGAGGGACTAAAAAGCACTGCATGGAAGCTTTTTTTAGCTATTGAGATTTTCTGGACTGGAGGAAACCACGTACCTTTCTGTCTCCCTGTGGACAGAGGGAGAGAGTCTTAACAACCTTGAGATTTGGTTTATGCCGTCTAGAAATTCTAAGCTTCCCACTATTTAGTATTTTCCTGTTGTAGTTCTTTTTATTAATATTATTTCTAATAAAATAACTGGAGCTCCTTTTGTGTGGCGTGCTGGTCGAAAGCAAAGGGGAAAATAGCTGTACCTCAGGCACTGGTTGGCTGGAAGTCCCGCTGCAATGGCTATATGAGCTCAAGAGTCTAGCTCATGGAAAACAAACTTGTCATCTGAGAAAGGTGGCTCACACAACTCATCTGTCAGCACTAAAATGTTTGTTTGTTGAATAAGTTTGGAATTCTTTGTTGTGCTGCTTCATGATAGGGAGAGCATTCCAGTGTTGTGTACCTGGATTATGTTAAAATAGTAGAAAAAGCTCTCAGGGGAGGTGGGGGGAGAAAGTGCTTAAATGTGTAAGGGAGAATATTATATTAGCATCATTATATATAATAGTGAGAATGCAGGACAGTCTGTATGAGGAACACAAATAGCATAACTGTCTAACATATTTTATTTTTGAAACCACTAACAACATTCTGGTTCCTGTTTACTGTATATTTTAAGCCAAGCAGCCTTTATATGTGCAAAAATTTAGTGTTCTCTCTGAATGTTGTCAGGGAGCTTGCAAGTATTTGATAAAATTGGTCTGCCTAGTTCCTTTTTTCAGGATTCTTGCAACTCTGGCCTGTGCTCAGCAAGGGAGTTAAGCTAAGAGCAGAAAATAAGTGTGTGATACAGATGAGTGCCTAAATACCTTTCTCCCTTCTAGGTCAATACTCTTGCATATGTACTTCTCTCTAGATAGAATGTTGAAGGTAAGCAGAATGCCCATGTCTCTCAACTCTTCTTGCGTCCACAAGTGAAAACTTATACTATAACCTGACTTCATTGACACAGTGGTGGAAGGCTGCTTCTCTAGTGTAACTCTTCAATTTCTATGTAAGCAAGGAGAATAACAATATAAATGGAAAGATCTAGCTATTCTAGATTTCTTTATTTTAGAGACTCTGAACAGGATTTAATAGACTCACTTTCTTAAAAGATTTCCAGTTAATTGTAGATTTTTATATTTATTCCTGTTATGTGTATTTGTTGTTTGTTCCGGAACCTGTATGGACTTTTACTGTACATATTTTTACTAGGCTGTTGTTTGTACATGTCTGTGTGACTTCATTAAGTCTTTTTGGATTTTATCTACTAAAATGAATTTACTATTCTATTATCAGATTATAGTATAGTCTCTTCCCTGGTTTTGAAATGTAAAAGTTTATGGAAAAGAGAACTCTAAAATCTTTTTCAAAATATAAGTAGCATAACTCCTCTGTTTTATGAATCAGATAATTACAGGCATGACTTTTATCAGACCTTAACACTTGGTTTTATTTCTCTAGCCTTAAAAACTTCAGTTAATCATTCTCAATAGGCTGAAAAATAGTTTCCATGTAAGCTAATAAATTTGGAAGCATAATTTCTAAATCCTTTAAATGATCCTGCAAACAGATGTTTAGGATAAATATTGCTCATCTAAAAGCAGGTATAGATAATGTATAATAATGTATAATAAGAAGTGCATAAAATTGCTGGAAACTCTAGTTTTTGTCTGGAGAGAATCAGTGTTAATAAGTCAGATCAGTCATTTTTATTTAGGCAATACAAAAAAGCATATGTCTTCTTGCTTTACCAGCTGTCAAAAAATTTTGGAGATAAAGGTTGTTTCCAAGCTTTCCGAAGGGAATATTTCACAGAAGCGTTTTGACCTTTATAGCTTACAAAACCAATTGACTTCCTTTTCCCATAAACTATTTCTTGGCTGAGATCCTTCTACAGCAAAGCTTTAGTTGTGAGGAAAAATACTAGCTCTGAAGAAAATAACTGGACTGCCTTCTAGTGGTTAGATTACTGTTACTAAAAAACCAAACTCAAGTGAATCGTATCATTCCAAATTTAATATATCCCCCTGAATATTTCTGAATATTCAACAACTATAAATGCACTTCAATTATATTTGCATTTTAAGAAGCACAAAGCAGATTGTACTGGTCTCATACATATTTTTGTTTAGTTTTAATCTTAAGAAAAAACTTTTGTGATTGAGTAATATATAGGCATATAGTGCTAGATCAAAAGAAATTGAATAATAGATACATCACTCTTTCTATTCTTGTGGGTAGTATTTTTTAAAAAATCCCCAACCCAAAAAACCAAACCAAAATCCCAACCAAGCAAACAAAACCAATGAAACAAAAGAAAAAAAACAACCCCTGACTGAACGGCTACTACTAAGGAACAAAAAGATGTGTAAGAACAGAACTATTGAATTGAATATTAAGATAGTTGAAAATTTTTCATGTGGCAAAGTACCAAGTAAAGTAATATGTTCTTAATAAAACAAGTAATATGTTCTTAAAATTAGACACCAGCAAAAAAGCAACGTACATAAAACTAGTAGAAGACCTTTTTGTAAGATGGAGGGGATTTGAGTGTTTTGCGTTAATTAAATTCTCTCAGATTCAAATTGTCTTCTAGAAATGACTTAATTACATATGCAAAGATGTTAGTACTAGTTGTTGTGCACTGATACTAAAAAAAAAGAAGACGAAATGACAGCAGGGCAGTGTCAACTTTAGTCTGTGAACTTATTTGGAGGTTGTATTAGAGACAGTTTTCTGTGACGATAATGTGGAGGTACAGTTGAAGAGGTATGGAAGTTGCTATAGTTGTAGCAAGGTAGGTTAAGGTGTGCTTTACAAGAAGGTGAATACCTGCAAAATTAACCGTTAGGTAAGCAGAAAAGTAGTAAGACCTTACTGTTACCTGGATAACAACCTTGCAAAGATGCTGAAGAAAGGGAACTGGTAACTGATGGGATGTGACACAAATTGAGGTATAGTAGTCTTAACTGAAGGGATAAGAATATACAGGGATGGCAGCAGTGCTCAAGGCCACTGTAATATAGATAGTGGCAGGAGAATCTTGAATCAGCAAATTATGATCAAGTTCCTGAATATGCTGGCCACTGGGGAAGATGTATAGTGCTCAGTGTGAAGTACTAGTGTACGTGGGCTCTTTTAATCTCTGTTATTAAACTTAAGAAAACGAGGCAGTTGCTACCTATGCTGTCCAAGATTAGTAGCACATAGAGGCAAAAGCAATGAGAGGTATTAACAATGGTCCAGGTATTTACCAATACAATAAGAGTCAAATTTAGAACTGGAGGAGGAAAAGCAAGTCCCAGTGGCGTGAGAAGTCTTGTGGTAAAGCATGACTGCTGGCTGTTACTAATAGCTTCAAAACATGAAGCTATTGGATTTCAAAGTGATGGCACTGGTTGACACTTAATTCAAGCTATTCAGTATTATCTTAATCTCTTAGTTTCTCTCTTCCCTGCTGCAGTGTGTGGTTTTATTCTTCTTTGTCTTCTGTTCTGCTACTTAGCATACCTTTAATGCAGGCACTGTTGTAAGATATTTGTAAAATGAAATGTTTTAGATGAAAGAGAGTTCTGGTCTCGCTGCTTCTCTGTACTGCCTCTCTTAGATTTGACTGGATGCAATTATACTAATAATTTCTCAGTAAGTGTTTACAAATGCATCTGTAATCTGTTTGGTTTTGTTTCAAGTTTTGCTTAACTGTTTAAATCCTTATACTCAGATGCTTCAATGAACTGACTTGATATCTCTGTGCTAGTGCTGTAGCACAGAAAACTGTAGCACTGCTTTCCTTTAAGTGTCCAGAAGACTACTAATGCTTAGAGGTAACTTGTTAAAGCACACAAAAATTAATATATGTGGTCTATTTTGCAAGGTGGTTGGTTTTTTTTTTTTTTTGCTTTTATTTTTGTTGAAGTATTGTAGTGTTCCGAGAGTTCTTCTGCATGATCTTTTATATTTATAGGTGCTTTTTGTTTGATGGAGAACTCTGCAGTAAACATGTAAACTAATGCTTTGGCCAGTAGCCCACACCTCTAGTAGCCCAATTGTTTGGGGACCATTTTTATGTCTTTACATATCTTTATAAATACTTAATGACAATGAGAGATAAAAAAAACCCAAACATGTCAGTTCTGCTCCAGATAAAACTTGAATGTGGTTTCTGAAATGCTGAAAGACATCATTAATCCATATTACTACCATTAATGTCTTATTTAATCCCCTTTATAGTTTCCTGACTTGGAATATATTTTTTTATAATTTTTTTCAACTGTCTTTCAAATGATGCTTGTCATATCACAAAATTAAGAAGACAAGTATTTTGAATTCATGTATGCATAGGGTTGTTTAATATCAAGCTGATTCCCCTGTTTCCCTAGTCAGTATTGGGGACTAGTTTAGCTAAGTAGTTTGCAGATCTGAACCTGGAAACAATATTGTCAAGTCTTATCAGGAATGATTTCTGTATCTAAAAACTTATTAACTGTAGAGCTGATAAACAGTAAGTTAGAGGATAAAATGCCTTTTGGTAGAGTTGTGCTGGGGTTTTTTTTGTGTGTGGTGTTTTTTTCTTGTTTCCTTTTCCCCTCAACAGTAAAAGCTCATGATTACAAAAAGCAGCCATTTGGAAGGCTCAGAAGAACCAAAATATGCTCAATTCCTCTTTTCTGGTGTTTTTGTTTCCCATGCTGAACAACATGCAGATATTCGAAATATGTTTACTTTTGAACTGCCAAGTTAATATCTTAAAACAACCAAATAAAGAAATGAAACAAACTCTGTTTTGCACAGTTAAAGGCTAGAATTTTGCTTAGGTACGGTGAGAAATGAAAGCAAAATTTTAACTTGGCTACCTTTTGAAGCAGGGTCTGCAAGAAGTATTGAGACTGGAAATGGCAACGTCCACAGATTCTTGCTTTAATGTTAGCAGTGACCCTGGAGAAGTTACTCCCCCTACATGAGGCCTTTTTGAAGGCTTTTGAGCTAGGATTCTCTTCTTTGCCCTTAGAAGTAATAAAAACGAGAAATAACTGAAAACCCCAAGCTCTCCTACTCAACTACATAAACTAGGTCAAATGTCTTTTAACTTGGCATGGACATGAAGTTCTTTTTTTGGCATGTTTTTTAAAGTTCTTAAAGTTTGATTAGTTGTAATGTTGTTTTTTAAATGACGCTAATTGAATTAGCAACATAATTCTGAAACTTGAATTTTGTTTCTGTATATGACTGAGGGGGAATAAATAGCAAGGGGTCAGGAGAAGAGGTCATTTTTCCATTACTGCTTACGAGTGTGGTATACCTACTTTCAAACAGCTGCTTTGAGAAAACAGAAAAATAGCACAGTGCTAGAGAACTTGATCAAAACAGTTTTATTTATCCTTCAGGTATTTTTTTTTCCTTCTCAGGACTTTTTTTTTATTTCCCCACACATATGATTGAGTTTTTCATGCATGAGATATTTCTTAAATTAGTGGGAACCTAACCATGTAATAATTTTCATACCTGTTCTTATTGTGCTAAGTTAAACATGGAACTTGGAGTTTTTAATTAAGAATGAAATCTTAATTTTCAGTAGGATGTAGTCTATAGTAGCTTTAAGAGTGTTCAAAACTTTTTGGACGGCAGCTGAATTTAAAGCTGTTTTTTATCTTTCTACTTTAGTATTTGCAATCGTCCTTATTTCTGTAGTAAAACTGCATATGCTTTTCATGTTCTCAATGCAGTAATTACTTGAGAGAGCAACACATACATGGGAATTAGTGTTTGTCATCTAATTTCAGTGCTCACCTTAATTCGGTTTGATTCTAAACTTCTGTTGTGAAAGATGGGGTAGGTTCCTTGCAAGTGTGGTTTTTTTTTTTTTTCTTATGGATGCATCTGATTTCCTCAGATGCACTGCTCTAAATCTTTTAAGATAACTAAGGTGCAGGTCAAAACCTTCCTTCATAAAAATGTTCAGCTACCTGACAATAATAAATTAAATACACAAAGGGGAGGTAGGATGAAACTATCCAAAAATTTAGTTTAAAAAATAAGCTTTAAAGGACTGAAATTATTATTGACTAGAAATTCTTCAGGGACATTAACAACATATTTGATAGTTGCCAAGGAAACATAACCTTCCCAGTGGCAGTATGCATGGCACATAAGTAACTGAAGTAATTCTGGCAATGACTGATCCACTTCAGCATACCTATTCTTTTTTCAGCCTCTGCAAAAATTGCAAATGTGTTTGCATCCAGCTAAATTAGTATCCACTATATATGCTGAACCATTAGTACTTCATATTTGATGTTGCAAATAGATGCAAAACAAAAACAATATATCAGGTTTTTTCTTATCAAAAAAATTTCATTTTGCAATGAAACAGGCAGTGAGCATGTGCCTTGCTGGCCATTCTTGATTAACCATGGGGCATCCTGGAGTATGTAGAGGCTAATAGAGACTCAAAAACTTGATTATGTTTATGCTACATATTGATGTGGTGCAGGAATAATGGATTCAACCTAGACAGTCTAGAATAGCAGCAGAAAGTTTTACAGTGCTTGGTGTCTTTTAGCTTGAGCATATAGAACTCTATAATACTGTAGCAAATGCAGCATGAACTTCTTTTATTTTTCTTGCTTTAAGGTGAAATGGAAGTGTTGAGTAGAAGAAATTCCCTGTTCAGATATGGTGCAAGTCTAGTGATCAACTTAGGAAGTAACAACAATCCATTTGAAATATAAGGAATTCATACATTAGTGCAAGGTATTAAATGATAATAATGAAAAGATTTAAGAGTTGCCTAAGCACAATTGCCGAATGGATCCTCTACCAAAATAAGTGACCTGGATCCTTGAAATGGTTAAGTAATGTCTAAAAGAAGACAAAAGAATGCCTGTAACAGTGGCAACATGCAAAAGACAGGGATTTCCAACTCCACATGCTACTTGGTGCTATAAATGATTCAAGGTGACCTAATCTGCACAGAACTTCGTTAGGCACAAATGAATAGTTTAGACCCAAATTGGTATTGGAAGCTTTTATATATAGTCACAACATAGTTTCATACTCTTTGAGGAGGTTAATGTTGGGGCTGTGAACAACATGGAGCACAGGTTACAGCAGAGGGGAAAATTTTCTTTGAAAACTTGGATTTCACAGTGAAACTGCTGTAATTGTGACTAAAAGCAGTGAAAGATAGAAATGCTCACAACACTATCATGTGTCTAATGTGATGTTTGATAAAGTGCCCGAGTGGGGCATCTGCACAGGATCTTGGAATCTGCAAGGGTGAGCCCTTACTACTACTTCCCAGGGGTGAAATACACTCTACTACTGAGCAAGTACCATCAGCCTATGTATAGAACAATGCTATAGAGGTCATCTGTTGGCAGTCTTAATTACATGAAGTCAAGTAAATAGATGACACATAAATTTAAGTTCTCCTGAGAAATATTTAAAAGACTGAATAATGGTTACTTTTTTTGCCAAAGAGGCATTTGCACACATTTCACCTTGCCTGCAGAATTGATTTTTCTACATTAAGGAGATTGTTTTATAATTCAGCAGTACATAATTCTTATTTCATTTTGATGTTGGCATTTGGATGATTTTTAAATGGGTCTTACAAAGAAATGAAAGCTAATGACTTAATTGAACAGTGGCTGAAATAATCCTAAAATATGTCTTTTTACGTTGTAAATTAATGCATGTTGTTGTCATTATCATATATAAATGATTGGGGGGGTTGTCCACATTTTTTAGGCTCACCTCTGTTCTATGAAATAAATCATAGTGAAAATTCAGTGATGGCCTCCCCATTCTGTAATCTACATGAAATATGCCTGTATCCGTTATCAGAGTACAATTAAAAAATTGATCACACCTCTTGCTCGCTGCCATGTTACTGTGATATTTGGCAGCCAGAATGTCATTTCTAAGGCAGAGAAGGAAGTGACTGAGAGTGTCTTTAATTAAATATGAACCTCATCTTTATGGAGGAGGAGTCAGGAAGAGATTTAAAATCATTTTAAGCCTTTCCTGAGGCATACAGTCTAGTTAGAACTAAATTATTTGGGAAACCATAACTTTGTCTGAAGTTAGACAATGCAAGTGGTATAACTGTAGTAAAGCATCTATGTGGTTGTTTTTATGTTGGCTTTATACTGGCATATAAGATAAAATATACCATAATGTTGGACATTTAACTGGGAGTTCTATGAAGATGTTGTGTACTCAGTGTTAACTTTTATCTAGTGCTTATAGCCTGGGCATTGATATCTTGTCAACAGAAACATTTAAAAACCACAAATCCTATGCAGTTAAATGATTACAGGTCAATCCTTGAGTAATTGATTTAACTTCTCTATCAGAAGCATCTTAATTTATCTTTGTGCAGAGCAAGCAGAAAGTTCAGACTTTTTGTTTTGTTTTCCATTCGTAAAACTTAAAGAAATTTTTGGTACATGCAGTTGGATGGGGAGGGAAAAGACAAGCATATCATTCTGTGTGGAACTGAAGCCTGTCCTCTTTTTTGGCTCTTTCATGAAAATGAGATGATTAATAGGGAAAGTAAAGATAGAGAGTTAAAGATAAACATGCAACAGTAGCATTTGTCGTATTTTATTGTAATGAAAAGCATTTTTATGCAACTTGGAAAAAAATAATTTCAGAGCTATTTTTCGTCATAAGCTTGTAATGAGTTTTTGACTAAGAGTTTCAAGTTAAAAAAAAAAAAGAAAGAAAGAAAGAAACCAGTAAAAGTATTGTTTAGTAAAGTTTAGTTTTCAATGGGGATATTTGTCTTCTGACTTACCTTCCACTCTATTCCTCTCTCAGTAGCTCAGGCATCCCCTCCTCTTTCAATGAGGTAATGCTAAGATGAAAAATTAATAGTGGGAGTTCATCTTCTGTTAAAGCCATATGATTGCTGTTAGGGGAGTTAATAAAAATATGTAGCAGAAAAACCCCCACACCTCCCATATGAGGTGGCCTAGCTCTCTGAAGCAATGTACCAGTAGTTTATTTATCTGTAGATTTTAGTCTGTGAGGTCATTAACGAAATGCTTTTTTGATAAGATTTGTATCTTATCTGGAGCAAGAACAAAAAAAGCGTTGTGAATAAACAACAAACTAATAACTTCTAACAGTTTAGGAAAAGCTCTTCATGGAAAATGTGATATAGGCATTCCTGACAGCTTATTGTTCTGTGTTTTGGTAGTTCAGTTAGATACACATACAGAAACATGATAGAGAAGTCTAGTAAAACTAACACTTAGGTCAAATAATGTTAAAATTACATCATTTAAGTATGTTTGGATGATGAGTTTGAAAACTCATGTATAACAAACTTAACTAGATTTTTTTTTTCAAAACTGTTATTAAGAAATGGGAATTGAATTTTTGATATGGTTAAAAAAATAGACATGTGTTTTTGGCAGTGAAGGAAAGAATGGCAGGATGAAAGGTCTCTGAAGCCTGCTATAAACACACTTACATACTTGTAGTTTTCTATGGGGGAAAAACAACTGTGTGAAAATTCTTCAAGCTGATTTATTTATTTATTTCATCCTTATCACTTCTGCAGATTGGTTTTGGGGCTGCTCCTGCTGTAGGGAAGTTCCTGGCTCCTCTCTGGAGTCTCCTACTTTTTCTTCCCAGATAGCAGTGAGTATATTCAGCTAAAAGAAGCTTCTGCAATGTGGAGGAGTGGGAAGGAGGGAAAAAAGCAATTGGAAAGCCTGCAGCATATGAGCAATCTCCTCCTTCGGCAGTGTTCTCCTTGAGCTTTAAGATAACAAGCTGCAAGGAAAGGACAACAGGAATGGGCAGCTGTCATTTTTACTGTTTAGCCACAGTCACTTAAACAGAAGACAGAAAACAGTACATCAGGAGTAAACTGAAAACAAATAGCTACACCATCTGTTATGGTGGGAGTAGCCATATGGAATAAAGTTCAAAGGGTGTTTTGTTATGGTTGTTAACTCTTTGATGACATCCATGTTGTACTCAAACAAATAACTGAAATGAGGTAGCTGCTGAGTATCTATGACAGTCTTGCTGGAGTAGGATAGAGCTTATTCTTCCGTCTCATCAATACTGGCAGAAAAAAATGTCACGTAGTACGTGATACCTGAGGGTCCAGCTTTGCTGAGACCAGTGGTCAACAGGAGAGGAAAGGGGGGGCGGGGGGAAAAAGTTTTTTCTAAGGCTAGATGGCAAGTGCTGCAGCAGTGCTCCCTTTCTTCACCATCTATGGCTTCAGAATACCGTATGTGTGCTTATCTAAACTAGGAGGTGAGGAAGCAAAGTGACTTTCTAAACTAGTAGCACTGAGCAAGTGGATTACACAAAAGGCAAAATAACATAGGTATGGTTGTTAGACTTTATAATTCTTTATTGCATCATTTGCTCACTTGTCCAGTATAGCTGCATTTTCTCTAACTGAAGGGAATATACTTTGATTTTTTTTATAAGGTAACTTGCTAGTTAAGCTGTTACTACACTAAAATTTCTTCAGATTTATCACTTCCTTTTGACAGGAGTTAGGATACAGCATAACGGTCAAGCATGTTATCTGGTGCTGTAGTCCTGTACGGGCATGCAGTTGTTGTGGAAGAACATAAAACTGTTTTGAAAGAGGTAAAAATAAGGGTTCTTGTAAATTTATCAAAATTTCACTGAAGCATTTTGTGCTTTTTCCATCTGTTCTAAAATGTGAATAGCAAAAAGATGTATTACTCTTATTAAGTCTCTGAATTGGTAATAAATAGGAAAATTTGTATTATTAGATGTTGATAGTATCTGCAATGAAGATGGTAATACCTCCATATTTCATGTGGTGGCAACCCTCAGACACATTAAAAATTATTTCAGTAAGAAAATGCTGCTTTTATTTATTATTTTTTTTTAATACCTGGGAGCAGTCTAATATGTCAGATAGCTAATATCTACATGCTGTGGAAACTGACCTTGTTATGGATGTAGTGCTTATAGTTAATCTGGAGACACACTGATAAAGGATCTAAAGCATAGTCAGATTGCCTTGTGGCTCAGATTTGAATCATAATGCTGACTGAGTGTAGTAGCTGCTCGTTCAGAGATCCCAAGGCACTCAGGCAGTTTGTACAGAAATAGTTACTTCGGTTGCTGTTGTCTGATGAGTCTGTTCAATGCCATCTTCTGCTAGAAGGCAACTGAGGCACAATGTGCTAATGGCGGTGCTATTTTGAACACCAGTATTATAAGAATGGGAACCCACTGGTTGTAAGAAAATTGAGTGCTTAGTGTGTCTCAGAATTTCCAACCGATATAGTCAATCAGGTTGCACAGATGTTAAGACTGATATTTTCTTAATAATAACAATAAATAAAGGATAATGAAGGCTGGGCCAGTGAGAGTATGTGTGGTTCTTTTTCGAGCATCAGAAATAATGCAAAATATTTTATGTAGTGTAGACAAGTAAATCTTTATTTGCAATAAGGACATAAAAAAAAGTCAAAAGCACTTTCAGTGGAATTTAAAATGTTATGTAATTCTCTGTCAGAAAAGTTCCCCCCTAATGAAAGGGGTAGGACTGCAAGATTCCCTTAGGGTACCTTCCAAATTTGTGGTCTCTAAAAACAAACTGATCTCTGTTGGGGAGCAGTTACCAGAGCAGCTACTTAACTTTTCCAGAACTCCAGCACAAAAAATAATCTGCGATATCAAAGCAAGGTGGCTAAGACTTTAAGAAATGTGAAGTAACTATGTTATATGCTCTTAAACACTGTTTCCAAATTGCATCAGAGGAAATTTGTCTGCAATAAGGCACTGTTAACATTCATAGTGTAGTGATGCAATTATTACTTAGCCAAGTAAACCTCATCTAAGCATTGTTCCTTATTGAACTACAATAAATCAAACTTAAAGTTTTGTACTTAAAGGTTTATCTACCTCAGTTTTATAAATTAATTTGGACAGGGACTTAGCTTCTCGATTGACCCAAATTAGAAAGAAGATGAATGAGATTAAGGCTGTCAGTGTAGAGATGTGAGAAATCTGATGACTTCAGCTGAGAAAAACGGATCCTCAACACCAAAGTGACAGCTGTGTTCCAAAGTCTTCACTCCAGCCCCCACTCCCCCCAAAATGACCTTTCGGTGGGGCTGTAAGGTAGCTGGTGTGTAGCCAGTGGTTAGGGAACCCCATGGTGACAAGTCCCTCATACGCTTAGTTGTTGCTCAAAGCTGTCACCAGATCATGACAAAGAACGGTATTCAAGCTTCCATTATTACCATTTTTTTTCATCCATAATTCTAATGTTTTGAAATAGAAGGTATATAAGCTGGAAAACTTCACCATGATTTTTTGTTCTGTTTTTTATTTTTTAGGGGCTGCTATTAGTTTTATTGTTGTTTGGGGGTTTTGTTACTGTTAGGTGACTCCCAAGGTCTAAATAACTGGGTTGTTCTTTCTAACATACTGTTTACTTGTGGTTGTAGAAACTCATAGTTCACTTTCTTAAATATACTTACATCTAACATGTGGTATCAGAAGAGCTTAAAAGAGAAAGTTTAAGGAATTAATCCCTTCAGTGTGTTGGAGTTGCATTTACTTTGTTATACTGGAAAGGATCAGGCTTCAAACTAGAAGTGCAATCAGCAATTAGGATAAATTCTGATGAAATTTTATCTGCAAGTGCAATCTTGCCCATAAAAGTCCAAGCAGTAAGTTTTACTGTTAGACTTTTTTGCATTGTTTGGACCAAGTTAAGGGAGATTAGATGCATAAATCCAAAAGATTTTGAGGCAGTAGTAAATCCAGTAAGTGACATCAGAAGCATGCCAGTGACTAGGCCTGGTCTATAATGAAGAGAACATCCTTATTTTACAGGTTCCTTTTTTCCTCTGGATTGCAAATCTGTCACTAGATATATGTTGAAATATTCATACTTGTATGTCAGAACACTGTGAATATGATCTACTTAACTCACTTTCGGCATCTATGTTGTCATGGTAGCATTTTGTAAATGTAGGAGTTAGAATGCTGCAAAATACATGTTTTGAATATGTGGGATGGAATTTCTTTTTGATCAGAAAGGTAGTCTGCAGGCAGAATAACTGGATGCTGAGGACAGTTCTTGGGATGTGAGAAATCCAGTTTTAACTCATCTGAATGCTTTAGCCATTGACTTTCTTAGATGGGCTTGAATTTTAGGGTTTTTTTAGGACTTCTGTTGGGTTTTGAGTTTTGGGGTGATTTGCTTGCTTGTTTGTTTTAAACAGTACTTAACAACAAGAATTTTCATTGCTCTGTTCAATATAGAACAGAAGTGATTTTTTGAAACCTCTTTTGTTTCAGGATTATAGTGTTCCTGGCAGTTATAACAAAACTGGTTTGTTTATGAAATACAGACATTGACTTCAGGTTTTAGTTGTGAAAATGTCAGGTTTTTGCATCTAATGTTTATAGAACACATAACTCTTTACCTGTCTCTTATGGAAAAAACCAACAAAAGTAGTTTTAAAGACTTGTAATGTAGTGCCATTTGGAAATAGTTCACTTATGCAGGACATGTAATATCAATGTGCAGAACAACTTCAAGTATCTTTGTAATAAAATTGAAATATCAAGGGAATGTTATGCAAAAGGTAATAAAAATGTGCATCAGGACTGTTTTTCTAACTAATGATAATTAAAACTGTTCCCTTTGCCTTCTTCCCTGTGTTCAAAACATGATTGTATCGAAGTGTCTCTGAATGAAATACTTCAGCCCTGGATACTTATTCTTATCCAAAGCAATAAGGGAAGCATAAAAGACCAGTATGCCAGTCACTTTGTGGGATGGAAAATAATATTGGTCTGGAACAATTAGTTTTCCATCTGGGGATGCTTCCAAAATGGTCACTTAAAAACTACAGATAAATAGAATTGAATAATTTTATTTATTGAACAAAAAGTTATCCAGGTACAACATTAATTTAGTTTTTTTTTTAACTCCAAATTTACTTCTCAAATTCTCACAGGCTAATAAGTGGTAAATGCTATTGGAGCTAATAGTGCAACAAGAGGTTATATTATTGAGCTTCTAAGCTGAGGCAAGCAGGAAACCTGTGGACTGAAAGCTGTTAAAGAATAACTGCATTTCTTTGTGATGTAAGAAATTTGGTCATAATGAGAACGGATATAACTTCAAATTATAAGTTGTTTTTCCTTCTTTCACCAGCTTTGCTTAATGAGGTTGATGCATATAATGTAAATAACATTTCTTATTTCTAAATCCAGAGTTATAATTCAGCAATCCAATTCCCATACTCATGATTAGCTAGGTGGTTTATTTGGTATTTATCAACCCTGATTGTATTTTAATTCTGCAGTTCTGGCTAATGATGCTGGACCTCAAATTATATATTTCCTGTAAGTTTCTTGAAATTCTGGTTGTCCTGTTTGGAAAAATGTTAAGCGTTACAGTTATAAACTGTGTAACAACAGTTCACGTTGAATCAGTGTGTGTAATAAATATATATTTATTCTCCTATGTTATTCCTTGCTCAGAACAGTTTTCTGTTGGTAATTGCCTTTTGTCAGCTGTTGTTTGATCACTTGAATATATCTGTCGAATTAGGCAGCCTGTTGGTTTTCTATACAAAATGGGAAGGCACAGCAATAAGTTACTTTTCTTACTACAGTTACTAAAGGATCAGGCAAGCTGGCTGCAAAAAAATCCTAATAATTAAGCATTTTTATATGTGTTTCAGCATCTCAGATGTTCATATGTATATGAACATCTCAGGCTAGAAACAACCCTCTGAACTGTATGGTGCAGTAAATGTGCTGTTGGCTTTCTAATAGGCATCAAGAGCTAATGTGAGCAAATTCTTTGATTTCACATAACAGCATGTTTCACTATTAATTTATTCTTTTTGTTTACAGTCTTTTACCTTCTAATGTGAGATGGTATTCTGTACATTATTAACACACTATGTTGATCAATAGCGCTAAAACTTATATTTGAAAAACTGAATTTGTATTTGCAGTGTTGGAGTCTGCTTCCAGTCTTGTTACTTCCCAGTATAAGAAATCTGTGATGCACCTTCAGTGACTGAAGTTATAGATTATTCAGATGCACCCCCTCCTATAAAAAGTTCCTATAAAAAATAAGAAAATTCCGAGGCAATTTTATCATGGTAGTTTTTGGAGTTTTTTTATAGAGACATATTTATTCCTTGTGCAGCTACCAAATGCATGTTTGCATGCAGTTTGGAGAGATTTTTTTGTAGTCAAAACTTTTTTGTAGTCAAAATCTGGGTGAGCAACAATCTATAACTGCTGTTCAGGAGACTCTAAAGGGAAGAAAAAGGCGAACTGCAAAAAGATGCATAGTGAAAACTGTCAGGCTGACTTGAGGATGAACCAAGATAGGATTGCCTTTAGTCCTTTTAGTACATTATAGTACTTAGGTCCTTGAAAGACATTACAAAATTAGTACTTTGGTACTTTTATCTTGTGACTATTTCAGTCTGCACTTGTTGAAGTATTTTAGTTCTAATTCTTTGGATCTTGTCATGGAGCAAGTAAGGTGTTGATTCAGTGTGGGAATACAAGCAAAAGGGATGCAGAATTTGCCTTCCTCCACTTTCAGCATGACACAGCTTTTAGTCCTTTGACTGCACACCCTTGTTTTTTTCTGTGACAATGTGGGACTTAACTTGGCAATTTTGTTTGAACTGAGAGGCTCATCCGAACACTTCTGACTACAGTCAGTATTTGTAATGCCTATTGCTAGTAATTTTGCTGTGTAGCGAATCTGAAAGTTAGTAGCATTTTCAATAGCTCAGACAGTAACCAAGATAGCACTGTTGGGGTGAATGAGAAGCCTTCTTAGAAAATAACCAACTTGGTGAGATAATTAGTTTATTTCCACATTATGCAGAAACAACCTATATAGTCATTCTACTGTTATAATATGTATATCAGGAGTCCTTTCATGTTTCAATCTAGTTATGTAAAAGAATTTCTTCTAAGTTGTCATTTTATAAAATGATATTGTTATTCCAACTGTTAAAGGACTACCAGCAATTTAAAGGAATTTTGAGTTATCTGGCTCTGGTCATTTAAGGAAAATTACAGAATGGAAGGAAGAAATTACAGAAAGGAACAAAAAGAGATATCATTTACTAAGACTCACAAAATAAGCATGAAGAAATTTAGCCCTCCAGTTACTGATGGAATTTTTACATACATTGTTGAAAAATAACATATCAGAAAGTATCTGCTGTGTTATTGTAAAAAGAACAAGAAAGAGTTTCAAGATCACCAAGAATGATAAGATACAGAATGCTTCTCATAATAAGAATGTGTAGCTAGCATAGCATTTTCCACTCACACAAGACGCAACTAATGATATAATATTATGGAACCTGTTATTCAGGAATAGCAGACATGAGTTCTTCATTGTCTCTTGTTGTAGAAAAATTATAGCACTATCTAAAGGATGGTGTAGATGAAGACCGTTAAACAAAAGACTGTTCTTGATGCAGTAGGCTGTCAATGTGTGAGACTTTTTGCTGCAAGAAGTTATGGCTGTTAAAAGTTTACATTGTTTCAAAACAAAAAAATTAGGAATAAATAATGACTGGGATGAAAACCTCCAGATAAATAATAAAAGCCTGTGTGCCTCGGGAAGCTTGAGGGGAGGCAACTGGGGCTCCTGGGTTGTGATATGGGTAAGCATTTTTTATTTAACTTTTGCAGATAGAGGATTTTACTGTTCCATTAAACTCACATACCTTATTTAAGAAAATTTTACAATTATTCTTTGAGAAAACTTCTGGGGGCAGGGAAACTGCTATGAATAAAGTGAAGTAAAGATTTTCCAGTGTTGCATCCTTTGCAATTCTGGTGGAGTAAGGTCTTCAATTTCAGAATGGCTCTGATAAGTGTCTCCTCACCCATGTGTCAGGTAACAGTGCCAGAAGTGTAGAAGAGAAATAGGTTGTGAATTCTGTGATGTCTGGACTGTTACCGAGTTGGTTGCACAGCAAGTACCTGACAGCTTATTTGTTTTGTTCCATGTTTTCATCACTTCTCAAGGCTTTTCATTTAAGAAAGGAATATTGTTAAATCTGCTTTATTTTCATCCAAAGAAACATGAGATTTGCACTCAGCTTCTTCTGTCCAGTGTTTCTCTCATGCTCTGCACTGTTTCTTTTATTCTTTAGGTGCCTTGTAGAAAAGTTTGGTTTTGAGATCTTCCTTCCAAAGTACCAAGTACAAAGCCAAAAATGAAGGGTTCTAAATTATTTAACAATTTATATTTACTGTTACAATTAAGTAGAACTACTTTTTAAGTGAAAGGGAATATGTATTGTAAGTATAGACACATAAAATACATTGGTGCATTGACCTCAGTCAAGTAATCTCAAAACCTTTTAATCTGCATGTAATTAAGCTGAAGATACTTGGTCTCTCATTTTGAGAATCAGAACAATGTTTTACATTATTTGTACAGCTTCCATTGTTACCAAGCACAGCATAATGTGGAAACAAAAAGGTCTGGACTTGCAAAGAGATCCTCCTATTTTCCGTCTCCCCTAGAGAGACTACCTGAATATGATGTTATTTGGCATGCCCTTTCATTATAACAATGTACAGTTACTCCTGTAGGATACAGATCATTATCCTTGTTTTGACTGGGTTAATTTTCTTCCTAGTAGCTGATACAGTGCTGTATTTTGGATTTAGTCTGAGAATAATGTTGATAGTACACTGATGCTTTAGTGGTTGTTTACGCTAAGTCAGGACTTCTCAGGTTCTCACTCCACCCCACCAGTGAGCAGGCTGGGAGGCAAAAGAAGCTGGGAGGGTACACAGCTGGGACAGCTGGCCCCAGCTGGCCAGAGGGATATGCCATACCACAGGACATCATCCCCAGTCTATAAACTGGGGGGAAAGCTGGCGGGGGCTGCAGCTGGGAACTGGCTGGGTATCAGTCAACAGGTGGTGAGCAGTTGTGTTGTGAATCATTATTATTATTATTATTATTATTTTCCCTTCCCTTTCTGTCCTATTACACTGTCTTTATCTCAGCCCACAACTTTGTTGGGTTTTTTTCGCAGTTCTCTCCCCCATCCCACTGGTGGGGGCAGGGGAGTGAGCAAGCAGCTGAGCAGTGTTTAGCTGCCTGCTGGGTTAAACAACGACAATCATGAAGTAACTTGCTGCTTTACAGTAGGTAGATGCACAGTATGATTCATCAAAATTGCAAGTTCTTAAAAATTCCTTCTCTCTCATTTTCAAACTTTAGCGGGTGTTAGAGATGGTAGGAGCTGTTATTCCGCACAGTATGAACCTCTTGGAAATGCAAAGTGGAACAATTTAGGGCTTGCTAGGTTAGCTGCAAATCCCTGTGTAGGTGATAATGTAATCTTGCTTCTTGCACCTCCTGCTGATTCCCACCCACCGCCACCCCCGGCCCTTTCTTTCTCTTTTTTTCCCCTCTGCTTCCAACATATATACTGACTAGGGTAAAACAAATATTCCCTCATAATTGACCTGCATGAAGGGTCAAATAATTTTTGGGATTCAGTCTCTTAAATCAAAAGACTCTGTAATGCTCTCACAGATAATGTTCTGTAGCTACAGTGTATGGCAAGGTATTCACCAGTAAAAGTAATTTAAATAACAAGGAATGGTGCTCATTCTGTTTAGTGTACAAGTGATTAATCAGTAACAAGTTGCTGATTTTGAAGGAAACAGTTGAGAAAAAGAGCAAGTGTGCAGAGAATGAGGTGATTGTCTTGTGGAAAGATGTAGAACATGATAAATTATTTCAAAACTTGCAAATGAAACTGTTTAAAGTTATGCTTAGTGAGAAGTGTGGTTAATAAATATCGACCACCGATATGGTGCTATTATCTTATGTCTTTTAACACGTGTGTTTTCTTGCCATAAGATTAAGGAAATTCTAGAAGTAGTAATTTTGTTTAATTTTTTTATGTTGAAGTTTTTTATGGTGGTTCACATGAATATTAGATGCATTGAGGCAGAGACTCTCAATTACTTTCAAGCCTCCTACCTGAGGAACAATTTTGACCAAATACTCAGTGTTTCTTTGATTTTATGTGGTTGGTTGGTTTTTTTTCTCCTGTGACAAATGGATTTTTTTCACAAGTAAAATTTTCCATATGTCTATATGACAAAAGAAGAGCAGGGAACTTAAACTTTTCTTTTTTACACCACTTTTTAGAATTTAACAGCTTAAATTTGTCAAGTTGGGAATATTGTAAATATTTGTCATATGCATTCTGATGGTCCAAAGGTATTTACTGTACTCATCTCCTGAAATGACCACAAAAGAGCTGCCAGTTAAGGGCATTAGTTCATTTTATTTGGTGTTACATTTGCTTTTGAAAATGGACTGTTGCAATATATTTATTGTTTAGTGCTGTTATGTATGGAAGAAGTACAGGTATCTTAATTTGAATATTTTACAAAATCTAAATTAAAAGCAAGTGTGGAGTATTTGGGGCTTTATTATTAGTACATATCACTGCCACAGTTGTCCTTCAAAACGAATGAAGTTAAAACTACCATATATTACTCAGATTGCTTATCAAAGCATCTTGCAAGGCCATTTGCAGTGGTTTGATCCTAAACTTTGGGTAAAAGTGCTGTAACTTAAATGGTGTCAGAATGACTGACACAAATGCCTTCTCTCACGGAGCTTTTTTCTCACCTGTTACCAAGGCCCTGAAGTAGCTAACTTTTTTGGACTGCTGTGGACTTCCTAGTGTTTTCCTTCAAAGCACAAAGCCCCCTCCTGCAGCATCTTTTCTCTGTCTATGAACATAGCCCTTCTCTGGCTGCTCTTATAGTACCCAGCCCCATCCTTGCTCTGCAGAGATGAGCATAGTTTGGTATATTCCAGTGAGTGTCCAAATAATTTCTCTAATACAGGAAAAGGAGGGGGAAAAAAAAACCAACAACAAACCAAACCCACAAAGTAAAACTTATTCTCTGTGAATATCAGTTTAGGCAAGAGCTAACAAGATAAACTTGCATGATTCATCAATGTTAAGTTTTTGAGGTTCTTTACATCGGAGACTGTAAAAGAACTTTCAGAGCTAGTTCTAAAGGATTAAATGTTCTGCTTCCAAAATGAATGAAATACAATTGAGTTTCCACTACTTCTATTCATTTGAATCTGCCAGGACAGGAGCCAATTAGTGTTACAGATGATACAAGCAACTAGACTGAGACCACCAAAGGGTTCCATGTAGATCAGTGAAACATCCTGACTTCATAATGACCTCCTGTCACTTCTAGTGATAGTGTGACTCTACAGCTAGCTTTATAGAAGTGAGAAGCTCTGTGATTCTGCTATCTGCCTGAAATTTCCAGCTTCCAAGGTCTTTGGTGTTAATAGGCTTGTAAGTTTGTCTAGAAAAGGAAAGGTTTCAGAAAGTTTGCAGATGGCTCATTACACAATTATTATAATGACCCCTGATGGGGTATGAATAAAAGAGCTCTATTGTCTTAAGATCCATAATAACTGGTCACTTAAAACAGTGTTCACTGTGAAGTGACTTGCCACTAAATACATACAACTAATTTTCCACTTAATCATTTGAAAATCATATGAAGACTTTAAAAAAAAAAAATAGACCTTTTCCTCAACCTTTACTGTAAGCATTTAAAATGGAAACTTTTTTCCTTATTGAATTAAAATTCTGATTTTTTTTTCCCTTTTAATAATTGTAAGGAGAGACCATGCCTGATAGTTGCCCTTGTCTCTTGTACCTCTGTTTGGATGGACAGCTAGGCTGCCTTTCTAGACTTCTGAACTTCGTGAGAAGCCTGTTTGTCACTCAGCCAGTTTACCCTTCATGGTCGAGCGTGATCTTACCCTTCAGTACTTCCATTCAGGTTATGTTGTGACATTGGCCCTGTCACAGCTTTTCTGTACTGGTGTAAAAGCAGCACAGTTTGTGTTCTGTGTTACCATCTGTTTTAAGGTGACTTACATTTTGCTAATGCACACAAGGCAAGCTGGCCAGGGGTGTCATTTCAGTGTTTTTGAGGAGCCTCGTGACATCTATGTAGAAGATGTGCACCATTTCCCAGTATATTTATACTCATGATTACGATTTGGTATCCCTGAAGCACTTACAATGTTGTATCTTTTTTGTTAAGGTGGAGTGATTTCATTCTTCTGTTTTCTACTGTTTAATTATCACTATTCCAGTTTGGTGTAAGCCCTAAAGTGGATTTGTGTTTCAGTGATAGAATGAGGGCAGCAGTGGAAAACTGCACAGACTTGTTTTTTCTCTGTGGACTTATACTAAACGACTACATGCTCGATGTAGAAGCTGGTTCTGTCTAGAATTTAAAATCATCTGACAAGAACCTGTAGAGCTTAATTTTCTTTAAACTGTTAAATGGAAATCTGAACGTGGGGAGTGTCTGTGGAAGGGGCATTAAATGAAGCACTTAGCAGCAGAGCACCTACAGATTCAGGAGCTAATAGATTGTTATCTGCCACAATTTAAAATCCTGAGACCAAATAAAATTCTAAATGTGGATTCTTATTCCTGTGTGCTGCTTGAGCAGTCTTTGCTAAATTGTTCTGTGCATAATTTGATGTTCATCCTTTTAACTTTGAAGGCATATTGCCAAAGAATTACTCATACAGTTAAAGAAAAAAAATATCACTGATTGTAGCCCATAAATAAGCTAACAAGCTACACAGTCTTACTTCCCTTTCCAGGTTTTTCAACAAATGATAAAGGGTGTACTCTTCAAATATGCATTTACCAAAAAGAATCCTTTCAAATAATTTCTCATACGTACAGCTATGGCTTTTAGTGACTGTTGCAGTAAGCTTAGTAAATAGCTTTCACTCTGTTTTAAGCACATTTATACTTAAGAGTTCTTACGGTAAGTTCCATTGGTGTCTTTGGCCCTGATTGGTGATGCTGAGCACTGTGGGTGGAAATAACACATTGGAGCTGGGGACCAAGTTTAATAATGTGAGAACCATCACAAGAAATGTTTATTATAATTAATGTGATTTGAGAGTATACAAGACAAGCAAGATATCATAATTAAACCATTCATTGCAAATTGTAAAAGATGTTTACTTCAGGACACAGTGCTTTTATTTTCCTAATGATGAAGGAGTCATGACTGGACAGCCATTTGTGCTTAGACTGAAAGTTAATTAATGTTCTTGTTTTCATTATTATACTGAGATGAGGTACTTACAGCATTATGTATTTGTTTTATTGCATCTTAACATTTTACTATTCCTCTAAAAAGACACTTCAATTACTGATTATGTATTTGTGGCTGAATTTCAGGCTAATATTCCTAGAATCAGGTTTGGATGTATGTTTCATGAATTTGACTGAACAATCCCCAAAATATTGCCTTTCCTAAAGGTGCCAAACAAACATCCAGTAAAAGTTTCAGCACTTCTAGGTTCTGTAGGAATGGATTATCGTTAGCTTTGGAAAGTGTTTCCCGATGTCTCAACAGAAAATCCCCTGCTGCGGTTTAACCCATTGCCATCCATAATGCAAAAGTAATACATATTTCCGTCGTGCAGCAGCTTGTTATGTATTTAGGCAGGTATCATATACTTCCTGTTATTGACTTCTCTTTCTTGGAAAACAATCGAAATTACAAATTAGTAATTAGATGTGTCTTCTCTGCATTTTTGCAGAATAAATGCTCCAAAGTAGTTCCCTGTGCTTTCATGTTAGTTGGTGCTTGTCTGACTATAGTGGTTGTTGGGAATGTTGGGAATTGTTGTACAAGTGACTAAATACATTTGAAGTCCTTGGAGCCTCCTTGAGGTACATCTAGTGTAATTATGAATGTAGGATAAGGAGATTTGCAGTAGTTACTTGCATGAGAATGATGAATGTCAAAAAGGAAAGAAGTTGCTAAGTATGTGGGGTACATTAGGATACAGAAGCAGCCCCTTCAAGCTGAGGGGTAATTGAATAAAAGGAAGAAAAGGCAACATCAGTGAGAGCCTACTGAGGATGTTGTTAAGGGGAAAAAGTGGAAGAGGCCAACCTATCTGGATAGTTTTTTTTAATGCTTTATGCATTATAAATATATATGAGATTGAATTGCAAACTTCTGTTGTCTGGGCTTTTTTTTCCCCCATCTATTTTGGAGGATATAAAGCCGCATAAATGGAGTAAGAGAAAACATGCTTGGAAGCAGTCTGATATCTCCAAAAACTTGATAAGCATAGATCAGAAAACAACTGGTGCTACAAGTCTTATGAAAATAATGTCCAATTAATAAATATTACTGGCTTCGTTGAGTTTAACTTACGTGTAGGAGAGATCTGCAGCACAGTAATAAAAGTACTTATTTTATGGAGTGAAAAGTAGCAAATAAAAAAAAAAAAAAGAGGTTTCTTTCCATTAAGTACACTGAAAGAGTTTAAGTATATGAAATGGTTTTGAAGCATTAAGTAACAGACAGAAAAAAGATATGCTTTAATGAAAGTACTTATGTCACCTCTCTTGAACGCGTGTCTGTTTAAAAAAGATCAATGCAAAAATACAGTCATTCAGAAAGACAAAGCTTAAAAGATTTCTAAAGCCTACATGTTTATTGACTTTTATTGTAATTCTTCCAAAATCACAAAATAGAACTCAACAGAGGCAAGATACTAAACTACCTTAAAAAATACTAAGCAATGCTGCATATAGAGGAAGATGAAATAAAATTGCAATACGGAAATTCTGTGTTGACTGAGATTAGATGTTGCTTTCAAAAGCTGCATAAAATTGAAGCCATTTGCTTATATTTGCATTTAAGCTGTGGAGTTATAAAGCTAGACAGTTAAAAAATTGTAAATTATAATCAGATAGGTAATGTTACACATTATAGGAAGATGGCTCAGTATGAATTCTATGTTTGAGGAAACATTTTTAAAAAAATATGAAGGGCTAGAGTAATAAAGCATTGAACTGTTGAGATGCATAGGCATTTGCATCAGTGTAGAGAGATTATGTTTGCAACTGGAAGCAGTCCTGGTTTTTTTCCCTTTTTTTTTTTTTCTGCTTCATTCCCAGAAGTTTACTGTTGGGATCTCTAAAACATGTTAGCCCTACTAACATATTGCCACTTCTTCCCTCTTCATAAAAGCTCATAGTTTTTGTAATTTGTTTGTAGATATTTTTCGGTGCTTGCTGTTATTTACTGAGATGTCGAGAAGAATCCAAATTATATATAAACAGTTATTAATATGCACTCAGATGACAATTTTTTTGTTGGTGGTGGTGGGAGGGGTTTTTTCCCTTACCCTGTAGAAGTTTTATTCTGAGAACATGGAATAAATGAGAACTTCAAGCATTTGCGTCTACTAACATAATGGGGCTTTTAAGTTGTCATCTAAATGACAAGAATTGCTCAAGAACTGCTCTCAAGGAATATAAAAGCATCACTACCAGTGACAAAAGTGTTTCTAGCAGTCTGAAGGAGTGAGGCAGGATAGATGGGTGCCAGTTGTAGCATAAAATATTTTTGAAGTAGGACATGCTTTTAATTCTCTCTAATGATGTCTGGTCGGGTTTGGGGCAGGGGCAGTTGGTGTTTAGATAACTACTGTCTGAGGGTGCCATAGGCATAGACCTTTGTAACAATCAAGTTACAAATAAATACATATATATGTATATATAAACAGTATATGATCATGTGTATATTATTTGAGATTTTCAAGAAAATGTTGTTCATCTTTGGGCTGGCAAATATAGTGATACTTTGCAATTGTCTTTTCTTTCCTATAGGCAGTTGAGCAAGGAGAACAGGTTGAGAGGACAAGAACCAACCACAGGAGAGAAAATAATGTTGTCGTGTAGGAGTAGTGGGGAAACAGGGACACAAGAGTTCAAGATTTACATAGACATGGATAATAATAGTGTTTGTAGGTTATTGTGCTCACAATGCCAGTTATGGTCTAGTTTCACACTAAGTTCTGATGCAAAAGAAACGTTGTTGAAATAATTTTGTAAAGCTATCTTTACCATGGCTGACAGTGAAATCTTCATGTGTGATTAGAGTTAACTGGAACATCTTTTTGCCAATGATCAAAATAATTATCAAGGTAATTCATGAGGTTAGGGTAAAAAAAGTGTCTTATTCCTACTGAAAAAAAACCCCACAGTGTTATCATCCCATTTATTTTGTTTTCACTTTTTACAAGTGCATACTGAATACACAGTCTATGATTCAACTACTGCACTTGCTTTCAAGCTATGAATTCCTACGCAAAGCCAGGAAGCACAAACATTTGAGAGGTAAAATTGTTTTCTAATATTTGGGTTACAAAGTTTAGAACCGGTAGATCTGTTAAATTGAAATATCAGCCTTTTAACGGCAAGCACTAGCTATAAGCTGAACTATTTCAGTAACTGTAAACATAATAAGAATCCTCATGATGAATCTCTGCATTTGATCAAATTCATAATAAATGTGCTGTATTCAAAAGAATGAACAATCCTGCATTACTGATAAGAGATAACTAAATTTTTTTCAAGTAACAAGAAGAAGCCCTGCTTTGTTATGGAAGTAACAATACAAAAAAAGCCCAGAAATATATCAAGATCTGTGTAACTGAAGTTCATTTTTCTGAACTGTTAAAAATGCTTCCAAACTGAAAGTATGTTGAAGAGCCTTTTCAAGACTCTGTATTTGTTCTTGTGGAAATGAAAGAGCTGCTGAAATACTGGGGTATTTTGGTGAAAGGGTCAGTTTATAACTGAATTATCAGGATTTATACTTCAGTATGACAAGTAAGCCACTTGAGGCTTACGGCTAGCTCCTCAGTCTTAGTCAGTATTAATTTTAAATTGGGTCAAAATTTCAATGTTTAATTTTTTTGGCCACAATAGTTAAACATATTCTGCTTATTTGACCAAATTTAAGTGAGTAATAATTTCCTGAAAGCACTGAGAAAAGGAGGTGTGGCTACTGATTTCAGAAATGCTGAAGGTGTGTTTGTAATTCAAAGAACCAAGCTTTCATGGTGGTGTCAGACAGTTAAATGTGAAAATGTGTAGTTGTAAAGGAAGTGTATATTAATACAAAGGTGCAAAATAGTTCCTCTTCTTTGGATGACCCTTCACGCAGATACTATTTTTATGCAGTAAGTGTGGAACAGTACAATAATAACTTAGCAACACAAGATTAGTGAATGAAGCAGATTAATCACAAGCATTTTAGTTACTTTTAACTATATTAGCGTCAATTGTCGATATACTGCTGCAGTCCATCCAGATGGCTGAATTTTGTGCTTAGTGTTCAGCTGAAGCAGGCTTGCTTTTTGCAGAAATTGTGCCAAGATTCTCAACAAGTAAATTCAATTCTGGAGATGTTCCAGAAGACAATCAAACTCTGACTATGTGACCATTAGCAACTATTGTGGTGAAGTAGGCATAGCTCTGTGCAGTAAGACAGTAAAGATGATATCTCTGCGCTTAGGGTGGGAAAGGAATGCTTACTTGAAACTAGTTGTAGTTTGGTCCTGTAGGTTCAAAAAACTTATAGTGACTAGGATACATCAGGTGTGTCAATTGAGCATACCTTCTGGTTTAATTTAATCCAGAAGGAATAAAGCTTAACATATTTAAATCATTTCAAGATGTGAACCAACGTGAGTCCACTAGTGGGAACGATGAGGAGGTACACTTCTTACTCCTGTGAACTAAGTGGTAATGTGGTGCATCAATCTAGTAAACACACTGATATCTCTGGTATGTTAGACACCTCTTTCCGTGGTTAAACATATGAATGGTAAATGCCTGAGTAGTCTGAATCTCTGACAAAAGCATGGATAACAACACTGGATGTCGGCCATTTGATTTTTTTAAATGATGAACCTGCTGTCATATTAGTTCAGGGAAAAGCATCGCTTGTTCTAGGTGTATTTGTTTTGATAAAATTGTTATGGGCAGTATGTCTTCCTGAAGGTATCTTGCTTAACCCAGCACTATTTAATACAGCCCTGCAGTGTAATCATGTACACGTGATCACATTTTAGAAGTTGATCCTAGTGAATCAAGTCAATGTGCTTACTAGCTGTTTTGTTAGCATATTTAGCTTGGTATGTGGTCACTTGCTTTTTGTTTTGGAAGAATGTTTCTTAATGGAACATGTGGAGCTCTGTGAAAGTCAGTTGGCTGTAGATGCACTTGAATGCTATTTTAATAGCAGAGATTTTAACCTTGTGTTGAGAACATGTTCTCCTTTGGTTTATGTCCTTGTTACATATCTAGATAATATTCTTGGATTTGAAAGAACAAAACATATGTATAAACACATTCTCTTTTTATGCTTCTATTTACTTTACTCCTTATGATCAGTGTGGCTCATCTCAGGTCTTTGGTCTTAACCTGCCTTGGAAACTGAGAGCTAAGATGCCACTCTCTAATAAAGTAACGTGTCCAGGGGTGACTGCTCCATCAACCTTTTCTGTGCCTGTTTTCTTCAGTTAGCAAGTTAAGAATTATCAGCAATGGAATGTTCTTTGTATTCTTCTTAGTCCTCTGTAGCAAATACTAAATGTGCCTCTTTCTCCCTGGGAAGCATGTAGTTATTCCCTGCTAATGAGATTTCACACCTTAAAGCATACTGATAAGAACACAGCAGAGCTAAGATTACACGTCTGAAGTTGTTCCCATTGCTAGGAAGTGGTGAACCTGCTATCGAATATACTGATTTTTCTTGTGGAAATGTCCGATATATCCTGTTCAACTTTTCCTAAATTTAAGCCATATAATTAATTTCTCACTTGCTAGGGCCAACATCTGGAGCGCATGAATACCTCGAGTGAGCCTAAACCAGCACTTCCACAGCTGACTTAACATAAAATGGTAAATATACCCATTTTCTATAGTACAAACGAGGTATTTTCTCTCTGCTGTAGTGTTATCTGCAATATAATTTGGAAGACACTTCTGATTGTTTTGCTGTTTTTCCTTAAATGTCAGATGATTTTGGGCAAGCTCTCAATTTTTCTTCCCTCTTTCCCAATTTACAGATTTTCATCTCAACTCTTACTGTCTTTGCATTGAAATTTTTCTTTGGGAGGTACTATTTCGAGCACAGATTTTTTAACATTGGGAATTATTATCTGTGAGTAATAACAATCTCTGAGGAGCTTGTTATACAATGAAGACTGATCACGAGCTTGAATATATTCCTGTGATCGCTTGCAGCGATGAGTAGCTTAAGTTGCTGCCTTATCGAAAGAGATGCAATACTGATCATTTTGTTTCCGACTGAAATAAGGTAAATTATGTAAACTGCTGCTATTTTAGCTCAAGTTCAATAACACTTAGATGAACTTCCACGCAACAATCAAGAAAAATACAGAGGTTAAGCTGGTCCTTGGAGAGTTTTGACAGAATTGTAATTGTCCTCTGAATGGGCCCTTATATAGCCAAATTGTGTTTCTAAAATAACGTTTCTTGTTAAGTGCGCCACAGGTGTGCAAATCGTAAAATACAAGTACAGAAGGTCTTACTTGGAACATCCTTTTTTCTAATTTTTAAACAACTTGTTTTATAAGATATAATTCTTATAAGATTTCTTTATATAATATATATCTATTTCTATATATAATTCTTTATATAAGAATTTATAAGATATAATTCTTATCTTATAAGAATTAGATACTGTTCTTGGCACAGTGTGAAAGTTTCTGGAGTAGTTGGGGCTTTGCAGGAAGAGCAGAGTCAGGAGATAGTCTCTGGTGGTGTGGCTGTATTTCATATTCTAATACCCATTCAGGAATTTATACTGGAGAAAACTTTAAGGTAGGGTAATCTGTAGAAATAAAGGGTTTAGGACTAGTTGTTGTGTAAGCATCAAGTTTATTACTTACCGTGGTTATGGTTGACGTATGTAGGTATAAAGTTAGTATCTATTTACTAAAAAGGAGTATATATTTACTCCTTAGCTAGTCATACTATATATATAAAAAAATCAAACAAACCAAACCAATCAAACAGATTCCACAAAAATCAATCTGTGGATGGCCCAGTCCATTCTGTCTGTCATGTAAACAATCCTGTATTAATTGTATTGAAAATGGAGCCTGAAATGGTAATCTCTCAAGAACAGAAAGTTTTCCTTTTGTGTAGTCATGCTAACAAGACTTATTAACGACTGCAAAATATAACTATAGCTTGATCAGACTTTACTAACATTGCTTATTACTCCAGGAACACCGTATAATTGAATTAGTTTTGTATTTTATAATAGCATGGCTCAACTATAACTGTCAGGTGGTCGTTCTCCCCTCACCCTGCTTATGGTTAGATTGCTCATGACATGCATTGCTTTGATATTTCAAATAGTAGAACTGGATTTCACTGCAAAGCTATGGTGACGTCTCTTACATATATATACCATGAAATGAATTATTCAGGTTGTCTTCAGAATAATTCTAAACTTTGGCTACTTCTGAAGGAGGTACTGATTACTGTTGCGATGGGCCACCAATACAAGGTAAGAGAACATGCACAGTTTTTGTCGGTAGAGTTCCACTGAGAGATTTGCTGGACCTTCAATTCTAATTACTAGTTTGTCTGCATAAAGGTTCTTGCAGTAGATAATCTTGTTTCCCTGTTTATAAGTGAGAAGTATCAGTCTTGTGGATATGGTACTGTAGTATAGAAATTACAGTGTGATACCTGAGAATAAGTTGCTACTTTTTCAGTATAAAAATACAGCATATTTCAAAACATCTAATACATTATGGCATGCAAATTTGTACAGAAGGTAGAAACTGCTACTTTTTATTTGCTTCTATTAAGTTAATATAGAGGATATAAAATAAAAGTGTAAATAAACAAGAGATTTTTACTCAAGGTAAGAGCCACAGCTGAGATTGCAAACAAGCAAGTAGTGATAGCCTTAAGGAGCTTCTATACTAGTTAAGCCCAAGTGAAAATGAGGATGCAGTAGGCTGTTACTGGGGCCATGTGGGTTTTCTGTAGAAACTGCATGTGGTGGATTACATTTATTTTTGAGGGCCTGGAATAATGAAATGTGTTTGCTTACTTCTTCAGTAACACTTAGGATCTTGTTGACAATATGTTAGGGGGAGGAAAAGTGGATAAGCACCGCCACTTCATTAGGTACCCAGTAGTGTACTGGGAGATGGGGTCATAGGAATATATGTGCTGCTGGGGGTGGGGTTGGTGAAGGATGGGGAGTGCAAACAAAGGAAGGAAAATAATCAGGAAACTGACAATTAGTTTCAAAAACTCTGTACATTTGAGTTCCACCACTCGGAATATAAACACAGCATGATTATTGAGAATTAAAGTGTGTTCCTGGCATGGAGCAATGTAAAAGATCAGTGAGCGATTTGAATTGTGCAAATTAGACAATGATTGAGAAATATGTCATGATACAGAGCTATCAAGAAATTGTAATTGAAAAAAAGAGACAAAGGAAAAGGTTATAACTGGATATTTGTGACTGTATGAAGTTGTCAAACAGTAGAATAAGTTAATTTTAATAAAGCAATAATATTCTACAGAGGGTGATGAACAGTCAAGTAAGTAATGCCAGTTTAATCAGATTCTAAAGGTTGCAGGCCTTGTTGCAAAGCTAGATTTTGCTCATCTCTGTACAACACATGATGATAGTACATTAGTAGCAATATCATTATGTATAATGATGCAGTGTAATTACAGGGTAGGAATGCAACGTTACACAAAAGTAACTGTGGTCTAAATTTTGTAGTTTTCACCTACAATGTGGTTCCAAAACCCCATTGAAACAAGGCGACTAAACTGCAGGGGTAATGAGCAGTACACAGCTGGTCTCTTCCTGGAGGTGGGAAGGTCCTCCATTCCCAGTACTGTTGTTCTGTCAGATTGCTGTATTGCTGAAGGTGAAGAAAGCTCTCCAAGTCTTCAAATTGTGAAAAGAAATGGTGTGAAAAGAAAATTTCATGAGACACTAGAAAACAGTTACATTCGGTAAGGCAGTGAAATCCATGGTGCTAATCAAAGTACCTGTTAAGCGTGTGTTAGTCATGTAAAACTCTTTTAACATGAAATTAATCCAAGCAAAGAATAAGGTCTGTGTGACCTGTGTATCTTGTCCATGAGACCCCAAGCAAAAGAGCAGGGAAAGAAATCAAGTGAACTATATCCATTACTCTTTGGCTATATATGCTAATGTACTGAATTACAAAATTTCAAGAAAAGAGTAGGGGACATTAGTTTCAGCAAAATCAGTTTTTAGCACTTGTATCTATATATGCTGCTATGATGCAACTATGAAGAAAGAATTATGCTCTATAATTCGCTGGTGTATCAAAACTAAAAGTTACTACCATACGAAGTGAGCTCTTTTCAGATTGGATGTAATATATAACCAAGAAGGCATTTATTTACCACTATGTCAAGCTATGCTTAATTAGAGTGTTTCTCTAGCAATAAAAGGAAAATAGAAATGTCAATAATTTTGCCATTTATATTGATTCATAACTCTTAAGGTTGTGATTTCTGGCTGAAAAACATAATTATGTCCCATGTTACTATTGAATCTCTACATTTTTGTCTCATAGCCACAACCAAATAATTCAGTCAACTTCAAAAAGTGCTTGAAACTGACTTCCCCCTTTTTTGCGTTACCTTTTTTTTTCTTTTCCTTCTTTTGTTTTGTCAGCTCTAGGTTTTGTCTCAGATTTTTTTTTTTTTCCAGAATAGCCTCTGTTTCCAAAGGGTATTCTGAAATATTCATGATCATATAGCAAAACTTTGCTGAAGTCTATTTTTAAAACCAAGCAAATATAAACTTATAAGAAAGGGTTTTTTTAAGATAGGGAACAAGTTATTTAAAAAAAGTGTGTGTTTCTTGATATTTTGAAAAAATAGGTATCTTCCAAGTATTGTTCTTCAACACTTCCTTCAAAAGAACTCACAATTTTAATAGTTTCCAATAAATGATGAAATATTTCACATCATGGTGCATTATAAGACAGTCATCCTTCTAAGTCAGTGTTTTAATATCTGTAGATATCTGCTCAAAGGAGTTGAGTGGCATTGTATATATTGTTTCATATAGGGTTCAAAACTACAGATAGCAGTTCCTTAGAGCTGAAAAACAGCTTGTCAGTGATGCCTATGAATGAAATGCTATGTCTTCTGCAAACAAACATTCTTTTATACCTTAGCTTTTACTTCATAGTAGTGTAGGCATGTGCTTTGGTGGCTCTCTAAGATTTTCTTTGGGTTTTGTATTTTTTTTTTTTAAACTCCATGATATTGAAGTTTTTGGCTGTAATGTGATGATCAGATTGTTCTTTAACAGAATAAACAATGTACAGAAACATACTTAACATGCAGAGAAATCTGTTGTGCACATTGGAGTTAGTAGTTACAGCTGAGATAATTAAAGGGAGTACATATCATAACAGTATTGATCATATGCTGTCAACCTGCATAATTCTACCTTGTGGTATTTTATACTTTAAAACCTTTAAAACACTAATGGGACACATACGGATCCAGCAGTGTTTTGCCAAGACTCAGTTATGAGGCATCTGCTGTGAATCACCCTTGCTCTAGTAAAGATGAAAACTGACACTGTTTACTATCAGCTTGTGCTCCACAAAGTGACTTTAAAAATGTTGTTATAGGCTTCCACGTACACGGTGCAGTGACTAAAAACACCACTATATTAGTGTGCAGAGTTAATTTTTTTTTTCTTTCCCCTTCTCCTTTTCCCCTTAAGTACTCCTTCAATTGCCTTCCCCAAAAAGTCACTCAGGGAATGACCGATACACAATGTCCTCAAGCTCTGAAAGATAAGGTTTAATTGCATTAATGCAAACCTGATGCTTTTAGTATGTTTGTCCTGGCCTAACTGGTTGAGAGAAGTCTCTGTTGACTTGCAGTGCTAACAGGAGATTGGAGGCAGCAAAACTTACTTTGGTTTTGCAAGACAGCAAATGAGGTGGAAAACCCAGGGGAATATCTCTCCTTATTCCAAAGACCTTTTTTGCAGAGATGCTTTGCAGAACAGAGCTGTTTATGAACTTAGAGAAGGACTGCTCTGACAGTTATGGCTTGAGTTTCTTTTATGTGCCTGTTTTGATTAATTACTCACCAATGCCCTGAGAATATTGTCTCTGATCAGTGTCTGTTCTTTTGTATTGTTCTAATTATGTATTTTAACTTCCTTCTGTCCTTAAATCTTCAAAATGATTATACTTACATCATCTATATGTCTTTTTAATTCTTTATTGCACTGGCTGATAAATAATCATATTGTGAAATCCTGCTTGCCTTAGTGTTTTTCAGCTGGTAGGAATCTTCTGGATAGCTAATTAAACTATAATATGTAGGAAAATTTATTATAGATAAAAAGAACAATTGCCAGAAACTACATTATGAAATGTCTGTCAAAGCTGACTATCTTAAATATTGATCAAGTCAAACAGAAGAATCAATGTCAGATACAGGGATGGATTTTAAGCAGCAGAATACAACTTCATGTAGGCATTATAGGTTCTCTCCCACCTCTTAATAAATCATTTAACTCGGTCTAATAGACTGGTCTCTGGTTTGGTCTCTCAACCAGTCTAGTAAACTTCACAAAATTCACAGAAACCTGGTGAGAAATTTCAGCTTGTCAAATCAATACTTTTCTGAGAGGCCAAAGATCTATCACAGCATTCCTGATTTGTACCACACTTGTGAAATAAGCTCTTCTAACCCTTTTGGTCCTTATCTGAAGTGTTACCAAACAACAGCAATTGCACTGCCACTCAGGCTTCTTGTGGTTTTGTGGGTGTGTTTGGTGTGGTTTTGGGTGTTTTTTTTCCCCCTTCCTAGTCTGGCACTAAACCAGAAGTCAGCTTTTATATTTGACAAATGAGTTCTATTGCTCTGAAACAGTTAGCTCAAGTGAATGGCCTTGTGTTTGATTCTCTCCAAAATTGCGGTTTTTGAGTTGGTTTTTTTTTTTTTTCTTGAATGTTTTGCAGGTGTAAATTGCAATTCAGAAATGAAAGAATTCCCTCCACTCTCCCCCCCAACAAGTGCCTATCTGGAGCTTGTCAGCTCATCTGTTACCCACCACTTTGGGGTTTCTATTTTATTTTTATTTTTCACTCGATAATACCTGCTATAAAAATCTCAATTAGAAACAAAACATGAATTTTCCATTGCAGGTATCCCAGTGTGTTCAGGAGCTATAGTTTTAAACCTGTAGGCATGAAATGACTGGCTTGTTCTGTGGTTTTCTTTAACTGTTAAAGGATCAGCCTGACCTGGTGAACCCTCAGTGCCTGGTGGAGTAAGATTGACACGTGGAGCATCCTTGACCAGCTCTCCGGCTGCTGAGGCTGGTGGCACTGTGATAGGGCAACTGTTGGTCTGAGGTACAAGTGTAGTCTAAGCCTGATGCTCATCTGGCACTAGCAATATCTGAGACAGACGGATCTTTTCAGCTGGTATTTGTTCCTTTCTTGTGTGTGTTTTCTGCCAGAACTTGTGTATACTGTTATGCATGTACTATGCCATATTTCTGTATTCATCTATGTACTGTGCTGGTTTTGATATTTTGTATATAGTACAAAAAATACAACCTTCTGTTTGAAATGAAGTCAATTTGACCGTATAATTAGGTGTCTACGGTTTTTGCATGGCCAGCTTTCTAGCCTAGCACTAATATTAGCCCTCAAGTAATTTACAGCAAGTTTTTGTTCATTTTGATGAGTTTTTCTCAAGTAAATACTGCTGTAACCTACGTGCAGTATCATCTTCAGTGTATTGTCATAGATCTGAAAGGGAAGCACTATTACTTGGTTTCCTTTCAGAGTCTAGGTAAAAGATCACAGTAAACTCTCCAGTGTCCTCCTCATGTTTAGATATAATCACATAGTTTGGGGTTTCTTTATGTTTGCGTGACTGAGCATGAAAAAGACAAAAGCTTATTTTATACAAATGTACATTTTTAAAAGTTTCATCGTATGCAGTTCTGGAGTTGAGGTTAATCCTTTCTATCAGTGTGTGGAAGGGTAAGAACTGGAAAAGCAGAGAACACTGGAAATGCATTTCTTCATTCTGTTCCCACCTCCCCCCGATCTATCCCCCAAAGTAAAAAAGTACAACCCTGTTACCATGGAAAAATCAACATGACAGAGGACTGTTGGATCTCCAATACCATTTTTTTTTAAATCCAATTGGTTGCAGCTGTACTGAGAGGGAACAAATGTTTTGCTGCCTTTGCTGCCAAATAATAGATTATATTTGGAAGCATAAGACTAATGAAAAAAATAGAGTTCAGAAACCTAGTGATTGCAAAGCTTCAGGCATGAGAAAAGAAACTGTTAGCTTTCTTTGTAAAGCATACTGGGCTCTGAAAATTTAGGTTTTATTTTTTTTAGATGCAGTGTTAAGTTATATATAATATTGTTTCCTGAGGATGAAATTTTTCACCATGGCAGTGATCCCAAGCTTCATGCTTTCCGCTGGCTATAATTTATCTATTTACAAGCAGCAGCCATCTGCTTGGAAAATTATAAACTCAAACTTGGGCAGAGGGGAGCAGGAAGGCAGGAGCAGTGACTAGAAAACAGATTTGTCCTATGGAGGGATAGCAGGCTTGGTGGTCCTGAATGCTCAGTACTAGTGGACAGCTACCTTCTCTGTAGACATATAAAAGTCACATTTTGCTGAGGGACTACCATCTGAGAAACCCCAGTGAAACATGAGAGTCTGAATAGCATTTTTGGTGTCTCAGAGAGTGTGCTGTTGAGTAAAGGTCTTTCTCCCTGCCAGCTAGCTAACTTACTTGGTTGAACTTGTAGGTTTTGGCAAAGTCAAAGACTGAAGTTGCTGAAGTTCACTATTACCGGGTAGAATTATCAGTATTTGGCTTCCATGGAAGTGGGAAAGGGTTTGACATCAGTCAGAAGTCACCTGATCTTTAACAAGTTGCTGCTCACTAGCTGAGGTTACCTGCTCTCCATTGCAGGGTGATTTCAGCCAGCACTCTCTGTTTTTGCACATGGAACATACTTGGCACTGGTATAAGGCTTAGCTGAGGACTAGCAACTCAAATTCATGGTAGTGACTTTACCATAGGTGACCACATCTTTAGGTTACTTTAATGGTTTTATTCAGACATGTAGAATCTGTAGTTTAATTATTTGAGATTAGATGTAAGAATGAAAAAAGAAAAATAGTTATTCTATTAAGCTTCTTATAATCAGACATAAAAGTGTATACCGTTAAATCTTGTTAAAGCAAAAAAAAAGCTTATTCATCTTTTCAGTCATCTCTTCATTGTCATGGTAGAAACTTTGATTTGTATCTTTTAGAGATCTATAATTGCAGACCTGTAGCTTAATCTGGCATAGGTGAATGGAAGCACTTTTTCAGTGCTTCTGTAAGAAACTAGTAAGCTAAATCAATAATGCCGTATGACATAAAGGAGAAAAGAAATATCTTTACAACATCAAGCAAGAGCTTAGAAATCTGATCTGCGTTCATGGTATTGAGCAACTCGTCAAATATCTGGGCAAGAAGCAGTAATTGATTTTACAGTATCTGACCACCTGACATGAATGTATATGTGTAATATAATTGAGTAGCATTCATGCAAACTTTTTTTCTATTGAGTTGTTGGTAGCTGGTAAGATTTTACTAAAACATGCTGTGGTTTGTGAATTCTTTTTTACAGTTTGTTGGTGATGAATGATGCAGGACTTTAAACCCTCACCTTTAGAAATAACCATCTGTTACAGAATAGATCAGTGACGTCTCCTTTAGCAGCCTGATGCAGTATGATACAAATTACTGTTACCGATGACAAAAGACAGCTGACCAATGGATTCCGTGTAACTATACCAATAGTATCCTTAAAAGCTATATGTTTTTTATATATAAAACATCTGTTAGAAGTATGTGGATCAGGCATCTTTAATGATGTGTACAGCAGTGAAATACAATGAAAAATTGGCTTCATAGATCCTGAGTGCCTGGTAGTTGAAGGTCAAAGGTGCAGCCTTCTGTTGGTTATAAAGAGAGATGGGATTAGCACCTTGTCAGTTCAGCATATGTGGTCAAGCTGAAGCCTATTTGGCAGCATGATTTTAGGTGGGTTAATACAGAAAAAACCCACTTTCCTCCATAGTAATGAAACATGTTTTGTACCAGATGTTGTTTGCTTGTATAATTAAAAAAAAAAAAAAATTACATTCATGGAAAAATATACTTCTTTCACTCATTGAAAAGCTAATGTATACCTGGATTTTTAAGCTTATATTACTCCTAGTATGCATAGAATTGTATAAAACAAAACTGTTAAAAAAACAGAATGATAAATAGAATTCAACTGGGTTTTTTTTCTTTTTTATATGGATATCTTGAGTAGGGACGTTTTTCACTTCTGACGGAGAACTTCCTAAAAGGAAATTCAGATGCTGAAAGCTTGCAAGTTGCAAATACTTGATTTGTTTCTTCAACTACAAAATAGTATATTTTTGAATTAATTAAATTCTATTTAGTGATCTATTGATCGTTCATATGAATTTGAATTCGCTTAATGATGCTCTAATTTTCCAGATATATTCTTGGCCCTGCTAGTACAGGGCCTTCAGGCAAACACAGTCATAAAAATGCAGGTGTGTTTAGCAGGTATAATAAAACTACCATAAAATTGCAGGTGTGCATAGCAGGTTTATCAAGTGATGCTTCTATGGACTAAAACAAACTATGTCTTTGTATGAGTTAAGAGGTAATCACTAGTGTTGTGGCTTTCTGATTGCCTTTCCTCCATCATTTTCTTTCCAGCTCCAGAGTGGCTGTGCCATTTTATCAGAGTATGCTATGACTCACTTCCCCATTTTATTTTCTCTCGCAGATGGCATCATTTCATTTCATGCTCTGAAAGTGACAAGTGACACTGTGGCACTGACATTATTGTATTAGGCTGTACTAGCTGTGATGAATATATAATCTGTGTCGCAACTTTCTTTGTCTCTGCCTTACACAGCAGTGGGTGAAGTAAGAAAACACGAGGAAGCTAATATAAGGCTTCAGATACTACTGCTGTGACTTTGAGCATGAAGGCAGTATCAGTAATATCATTATTGGTCCCCAAGTAGTAGCACTGATAATGGGGTTTTTTCTAGCATGCCAGGGAACACAGAGGCATACAGCTGACTCACTGGCTGACGTTGTCCTTTTGGCACACAAACAGTTTGGAAAATGCTGCCAGTTCTGCCTTTCTGTGTTGGATCGATTTGCCCAGAGCTTTTAAATTTCTTCCCAGAGCTGGCAGTTCTGGTGGAACTGTAACCTATGCACCCCACAACGCTTCTTAAAACTGTGAGACATGAAAACAGTTGATGTGTTGCCAAAGTGAAAGATTTGTGGAAGTTTTTTTTTTTTCTTTTTATTGTTATACTGGTGTTATGATAGGCAGGTACTGAATTTTGTTGAGGGTGGGAAAAAATGTGTTGTGAAAGACCTTCCCAGCACCACCACACATGCTATATTTTACCTTTCATCAAGATTTGCTGTAGCTGGCTCATTTAGAAAAGGTTTGATGGGTGATGAAACAGATCTGTGTCTGTGTTTGTTAACTATGGAAATCCATTACAATGTCTCCATGTGACTGGATCTCATCTTGACTGGGGAGTACCTGTGCTGCATAGTGGAAGGGTTGATAGATGGTATATCTATCAAATATCAAAATAAAACGGACAGAGATCACTTGAATTAATATCTGGCTACCATTTTTTGATAATGTACCTCCAGACTTAGTTGGCCAATAGTCTGGTCTTCACCTCAGGAGCGGTTTTGCTGTATTGTGCTGCTCTTTGTAGCACTCTTTCTGGCATGCAAGTCCTAAGAACAACGTATTTTGGAGTCAGTACAAGAAATGTTGAAAATATTCACAGATAAAACATTATCGACATCATGCTTTTTTTTTTCTATACTTCCCCTTCTGTAAAGACCTTAAAAAGTCAATTTTCCATCCCCGAACAGTGTTATTTTTCTGAGCTTGCTTTCAGTTGAAAGGCACATTCTGTAGGAGTTCCACTTTCATTTGTGTGTTTGTTCTCTGCAGTGACTTTATTGACCACATAAAGAATGATGATTTTTTTTCAGTAGTTTTTCAAGATAATCTTCTGAAGCTTGGGTTGCTTTGGAGGGGGAAGAGGGGTCAAGATAATAACAAAAACCTATTCCAGGTAAATAAGCATATGTTCTTGCCTGCAGCAACGTTTCTCTAGCTTTTTCCCGTGCATAGTGAACTGATAAAGACCTGCAGTATGTTTTTTGTACTTAATAGTTTTAACTGAAAATTTTCAAGCTTTTAATACTCTATAGTGGTGATTAATTTATTAAGCAGGTCTCATAGCTCAAATTGAGAGACTGTTCCCCTGGAAGAATATAGGGAAATGAGGCATTCAATGACTTGGGTTAAGTGGAAATTCACCTTAAAGTTCAAGGTCATGCATATTGTGGAAACTGTGCTTCAAAATGCCTGCCCTTCTCTGTCACGTGGGACTTCACTGTTTCTTCTGACTGGTCCTGTCTTGGGATCCATTTCCTCACAGTTCTTCATGTAGCAGTGACAAGAGCGGTCAAGACCACATCATTAACTTCAAGGGAGGAACGGCTGTTGAGAGTGGTGTTCTCCCTAGAGTAATTTTCTTTAAGAAAACTTGAGACCTGGACCAGTTGTGGAAGACTGGTAAAGATGAGAAGGAGAAAATAAGCACACTTGTGTATGTCCAGGAAAGATTTATCCCGCTTTATTTATTTAGCTTGGAAATAGTTACATGTAAACAGGGAAAAAACTTTTCTTCCAATTGCAGTGTCTTCTATGGCAACAGAACTTCCCTGTGGCTGAATTTCAGGTCCCGGTATCAGTAGAGCTCTGTTAGTTTCACTCGTTCTGTCACACCAGAATGAATCTGACTATGTCTTGATGTACTGATCAAACTTCTGTCCAATTACATACTTGTGAGTGGAATAAAGTGGCAAGCGCAAGCAAATTCAATTTACCTTGTTTCCACTTTATCTTGGGAAAAAAAATAGCCTCTGCCTCCAATGAAATTTGAATGCAAACGGGGTCTGCATTAATTTGCAGACAGTTGGTTTGTGAGATTGTTGTTGTTGTTGTTTTGATATTTTTTTATTATTATTTTGTTGGGTTTGGTTTTTGACAAAACAAAGCAAGCTCCTCCACCCCTCCCCAAACACACAAAAACCCAAAGCCAAACACCCATAAAGTATAAGTTATGCTTGAATGCATATATGGTTTTATCAGTTTCTTACATAAAAATGTCCACAGGTGCAAAAAGATGATTTTGTCCGAAATGTTGTTTCAAGAAAGCTTAGTTGTTTTTTTTAGCCTTTATCAGTCTTCCAGGTTGTAGGAGGTCTCTTTACACTGTCAGTATTTTAATGTGTCCTGTTGTAGGGTATGTGTTGACATAGAATGAAAGTCTCAACTGATAAATCTGGAGTAAATAGTTAATATTCCATGTATCAGACATAACATAATAAGTGGCTTTTTTAATGTATATTGCATTCCTTTCAAAAAACTACAGAGTTAAAATTCCAACTACTGTATTAAATTCTGCTAAATAGTTTTGTAAGATGAACAATGTATATCCATGTAGATACATTACTCAGATGTCAAAGATGCGTACACAAATGTTAACTATACCAGAGAAACACCGTTTCCTGACAGCTAGGGAACTGGAGCAGAGTGAAGCTCTGAGTCCCCAGTGAGCTTTTATGTAATATTTTCTCACTCTGTAAATCATTTTGAACTGTATGGGTACAGCAGTATTATTCATCAGTCCTCTTTGGGCATAATGTAAGCAGTTCAGTGAGAGTGCTGTATTTTCAATAGTTTCAAAATATCGCCATGCAGCTTGGGGGGAAAATGTGCTAGTACAGGGAGTGCAGCATATGACATGTATTTTTAAAAGTTAAAATATTGCAAATAATATTACTATATACTAGTATGTTTTAAATACTTAAGAGAAGCTATGTGTTAGTTCACTCTCATAAAAGATGTATGGCTTCTCTTCAGAGTGAGCAAGAAGTTATCATGTATATCGGAATCATACTGGAGTTAGGTTATAAGAGTCTGGACTGACCTTATTCATAGGAATACACCAATTCCTGAACAGTGACAGAAAGATAGACAAGGCAGACTTTTTTTTTACTATTTTTTTAGAAATCATAAACGGGGAATTCACAGTTGTTTTTCTAGGAGTCTGCAAACTGTTGCAAGAAAAGGAATTAAGCTTAAATTGGTTTAACCCATCGAAATATGCCTTGCCTAATGTACTCCATTATCATGAATAATTCTGCCCTTTCACCTGTAAAGTGGTAGTAAATAATGAAAGAATTCAGATCTTGGAAATCAGGCGATCTTTGTTTTAGTAGCTGTGCCTTTGAATCTCATTCTGACCTTTAACAAAGGCTAGTTATCAACACCCAGGCAGCACCTGGCCATCGAGGGCGGTGGGGATGGGGGTGCTAACAGCAAGAGGAAAAACAGGACCATGAGGCAGTGTAGTGGAGAACTTGAGGAACGTTTTATTGCCCGATTGCTGAGCCCTCCCTGGAACTTTTAAATTATGTTAATAAAGAAATGCGAACAAAATTAAATTGTAGGAAAAAAATTTTGTACAAGGAGCTGCTTTTAGATAATGGAAGAATGAAATGGGATTGCTAGTTAATGTATTTGTAGCTGGTTTGGTGAGGTCAAGTCATTGCATAGAGAATTGCAAGGTGTTTTTTGGGGTTGGTTTGGTTTTTTTCCTTCCAATTGACAGCCTTGTACTCTTCCAAAGATGCTTTTGGTTGCATGAAGAGACTGATTCCAGGTAAGCAAATGCTTGATACTAATCTGGAATGTGAAGATTGTAATGTTTGATGGTTTTGGTGGTTTAGAGATTTGGACTCAAGACTTGAAGCCACAGACAAGATGTGGGTTTTTTTCCACCATTAGCTCACTCCTCCTTTCTTTCAAGCTCTCCTGTTTAGCTTGTAGAAAAAAATATTTGCTGGAATGGACAAAAAATACTTAGAACTTTGAAATGCTATCATTTTTAAACAATATTTTTTCCTCCCCAACCTCCCCCGATACTGCTGCTGAAAGATCTTTGTCCAAATATAAAATAGAAACAAATTGCCAAACCATGGAACACAAAATAAAACAGATTTCTTTTCCAGGGGGCTGTACCAGAGATGGGTGTTCTGCCTCCCGAGAACAAATGGCTGTCTTCATTAGCAAGCAGTAAGAGTAAATATGTAGACTAGAACATGATGCTGAGGACATTGTATTGCCAGCAAGGTCTAGTATAATCAGGAGATTTGTTTCAGAAGTGTGCTCCTCATACAAATGAAAACGGTAATGTGAACACACCCTTACTAGGAAGAATGTGGTTTTTAAGTAACTGTTTCAAGAATTTTGTTTGTCAGTCTTTCAGTTTTTTTGGTCTCACAAGTCTGTTACCAATAGTTTCTGGAGATGATTGCAGATATCGAACAGAAGATAAATCTGGTTTCCTGCATTTTTCAGGCAGACAGGGATGTCTGCCAGGCCAGCACTGAGCCAACCAGAAGCTGTGGCAATATGGGCAATATGAAACAGAATTTGAGTTAATGTTAGCATGCCTTTCAGTAGGTTCATTGACTTGATTTCTGTATTGTGCTAACTGAATCCATGCAGTTTCCAGTTGATTTGAAGTGATGACTGCTTTTGTCTGCAAAATGATTTCCAGACATATTCCTAAAGCTGCCAATAAACAGAACCACGGGTGAGAAGTGTGACTGCTGAATGAAAACAGTGGGTGAAAAGGCGGTTGCTAGAGGTTTGAAACCCTAGAGAATAGAAAAGAAAAAAAAAACCATATTAAAAGCATAAATAGACAAACACTGTGAGAAGGTAGCCAATTCCGATTTCTGAAAGGATGCCTTCAGTCTTGCAGTTGCACAGTGAGATGACTTGGCTGGTGAAAGTGCTGGGAGCAGAACAGCCCATTGTTTCTAAGATTGATTTGTCATTCAAGTTAGTATATGTAGAGCATTTATGATCTTATACAGGGCTGAAATCTTTGTTCATGCATTAATTATGAAGTAATTTTTACTTAATTGTTATAAACACCACTTCAGTACTATCACCATCTCGGGCTAGAGACCTCTGGAGTAGTCTTATATGTGCCTCAGTTTACTATGATCATGGAATCAAAATTTACTGTACCCAAAGCAAGGCCACACATAAACCTTTTTGGAGCAGGGTGGTAGTGGGTTTGTGTGGCAGTTTGGGGGTTTGGCTGTGGGTTTTTTGTGGGTTTTCTTTTATTTTGGGGGGAGGGGGAGGGGGGTGGATTCAGGGGTGATTTCTTTGAGAATCTGCTAGAAGCAAGGGGTTTGTGATACCATCTATATAACTTTTACTGGTCCAGCCATTTAAGAGAAACAACAATGTAATAAGGAGAGCTTCCTCACATCCTCAGCAGTTATTAGTGAACTGGACAGATTCTTTAAGGGATGAGATTAGCAGAAAATGCAAACCTCTGACCCACAGATTCATACTAAAATTTCAGAAAGCATCTGGAGTTAACAGCATCATTGGTATAAATATCTGGCAGGAAAAAGGCTGTTTATTGCATAGAAAAAGTATGTGTAGAAAGTATGTCTTTTGTGGTCTTGTTTCTTAATATACTTAGAAAACCCTTTCTATTGCACTGTTTAATTGCTTTGAGCAACATGAGAAAACTGGTGTTTTGCATAGCTCGGTTAATTGAATCATGTGTAAGTGTTATCACAACCAATAGTTGTTAAATTTAGAGGGAAGGGGAGAAAAATATGCAAGTCCAACATTTCTGCTTTTGAGAGCATGTAACAGAAGTCATTGATGAAATGTACTATTCAATTGGACTAGTGACAAATGACAGTTGAGTAGGAGGTCATTGCAATTAATTTAGTGGGACAGCATTCAAAATACAGTCTCTTACTATGAACACTTTATCAGTTTCTCCATAGTTGGATGTAATGCTGAAATAAAACCGATCTATATGTGTTACCTTGGATTAGAAGCATAAACATACTGCTGTTCTCACCATTTAGTCTTGGTAATGCCCACATAGCCAGAATCCGATGTGGCCAGAACTTTGAGATGAGGCTCTTCAAGTCTTTCCTTACAGGAAGTGCTTCAAAGATCAAATGGTTTTTAAAATTAAAAAGCCAGATTTATTAAGAGTAACCACTGAATTACCTAACTCTGTAAGTACATTATATAGGTGAGAAAGAGCACAACTGGAAAAGATTTATAAATGTCTCTGTCCCCTTCTGCGTCCTGTCCTGCATCCTTTCAGAAGAGGTCCTTGCCCCAGGCCGGGTTTCAGTCAACGTGTTCATTTTAGGAATAGTGGCAAACTCTACCCAGCCTGGTCTAGTCATGGGGAATATTTTCCCTCGTCCCTGCTGAGAAGTGTGCGTTTTCCCCTACTGGTACCAGGAAGGGGAAGGCATGGTCCCTTCTGGAGCCACAGGTTCTCAGCACCACGCTGTGACTTTCCTCCCCAGTATACCACATAGTTTCTGGCATCTTATTTTTCAGTTATTCCCAGGAACAGCTGTAATACTAGAGGTCTGCCCCTATGTCCTTGTTTTCTTGGAATGTAACACAGACACTCGGGACAAACAGAACAGGTTTAGTCCATTTTAACATTAGCATCCATCTTCTGTTTGAAAATAACCAGTGGATAAATCAGTATGTAATGGGTGACAGTGATCAGATACTGGAGATGCATTTTAAATGAAAAGAAAAAATAATAAAACAAGAATTTGAAACTAGCTAGAGATTTCAGACAAACAGCAAAGTAAGATGAATCGTTTTCTGAGAAAAGATACTGTCTACAGGGAGAGCCTGGCCTCACTGCATAGTAGGTTTAAAGCAGAACAGAGAGAGAAATTCCTCTGCGTGTGCTTTGGCAGAATTATGAAATAAATAAAAAAATGTACTGGGTGGGAATACTTTTTCATGTTACAAATGGTTTGAAACAGTCTTAGTTTTATTGGCCAACTTAATACATAATTCTGAAACTGAGATGTTCTTGGCAAAAAAACATGCCTCAGCTTCTGTCTTGTTAGAAGATGCTGCTCCTCTTAGAGTTAATTTATTTTAGTTTGGTGTGATGTTAGCTGCAAGGCTTCTCAGCAGTACAGGCAGAATTTGGTTGTTCTGGGAGGAGAGGGTCAGGTACACAAAACCCCTGATGTGGAAGTAAACAGGGTGAGAAATGGCAAAATGGAGTACAGAAGGCAAGGGAAGAAGAAAAAGCTGCCGAGAGTGAAATTTCAGTTTTGCTGCTACATGCAGAAGGAGTGCTGGTTGCTGCTTCTAGAAGAGAGTCCTCTTTTTCCAGCAGTAGTGGCTGCCCCTGCAGCACCCTGAGCCTTCCCTGCTAGTGGCAGCTGCCAGCCGGACATGGCAGCGCTCTGACCTGGAAAAGGAGCCCTTTGCTCTTGGGCTGCGCAGCGGCGGTCTGTGCCCGGAGGTGCTCAGTACTGCTCTCACCAGAGGTTTAGAGTAGAGAGGAACAGAGGCTTCACCTTCTGTGTGCCAATAAGGAAGGACTGAGCCTTACCCTGACTTGCCAGTTTCTCAGGTGACTAAACCAGGTCCTTCATTCTGGTTGCTGTTTTATCACCAGCACTTGTGTCTTCTCTATTCCAAAGACTTGATGGGATCACACTTAAGTATTCACAGCTGTGAACAGCACCTAAGGACTGATTTGATTTAATTCCATAGTAGTAGTGTGTGATTTGTAACATTTAGGTGTGATACATAATGATTTTATAATTGTGTGTAGTAGTGCACAAAATGACAGAATACTAAGTTAATAGCTGTGGTTTTATTAGCTTATTATTTAATTGATATATTAGGGTTTTAATAGTGGGTTTCTTAATAAATATTGTGTTGTTTTAAAGTAGTTATAACTTGGGCCTGCAGTGAAAGAGGGTGAGTCAGACCCATAAATAGGGCTGTATGTTGCTTGGGCTTAAGCCAGGTCTCAGGAGGGATGAATTCATGCAGGTCACTCCAGAAGAGCGTAGGTCTCTGAAAGCAAATGGACACATCGATGAATAAGCAAGATTAAAATCAGTGTATGTGTTTAACTCTCCAAAGAAATATGAAGAATTATGATTTTATAGTGGTAAGTGGAAACTCGCTTTGGAAACTGGATGTTCCAGTTTCAGAGAATACAATGTTTGTGTATTGATGTTAACATAGCAAACCTTCTGAAGTCACAACAATGAAGAATTGCATTTGCACTGTTGTCTCAATTGTGCATCAGTGTTTTGGCACGTCATGCAGATACTTTAAACAGAGAATAATTGTTTTCTACTTTTATAGTTCAAGTCAAGGTTAAAGAGCAAATTCTTAACACAAATGTTTCTTATAAAATTGACTTCATTCTGGTAAATCAGAAAATAAACAAATTCTAGCATTAGCAACACCTGTAAATATTCTGTTTGAAAACATTCACGTCATCGGAAAAAAGAAGGCTGAAGGAAAATTTGCGAGGTTATCTAATCCATTGAAATGTCTCATAAATCTTAATCTCCACTTAAAAATCTCTAGTGCAATGGTTTCCAGAATTGCATTAAGTGAGATGATTCAGTTCTTCACTAACTTACAGTGAGAAAGAATTTCCTACTTCTGATTCATTTCCCTATCAGCAGTGAGAAGTCACCATTCTTGTCCTATTCAGTGGATTGTTATGTCCTCCTTTCACCTTTCTGGTAGCCTTTTTTTACACTTTGAAGTTTATTATCATGTATTTTCACAGTGAAGACACTTGTGGTTTTTTTTCTCTTTTCCCCACAGAACATTTTTTCTGAAGTTCTGAATATTGTTGCTGTGCTTGTGAGGGTCTTATGTATATGCAGATAGTGACACCACTGGGGAACATGGAGGGATTGCCTCATGTTTTGCATATGACATTCCTCTCTATATCTGCTGGTATCCAAACATGTTTAGTGGTTTGCGCATTTCTGCTCGACTGAAGCTAGTTCTCATTTTGAATTCGTTGCTTTGATTAGTCTTGCTGAAGTGTACTAGTCTGTCCAGGTTTTGAAGTGCAGATTGCTCCTTCTGCAGCACTTCGCCCATCTGCGCAGCCCAGAGCCAAGCCCCTTGTTTGTGAAATGATGCAACTTGGGTGCTTCCCTGTAAGCTGCAACCACTTCTCTGAAAGTCTTATGAGTAAAGATCGAATCTATTGTACCTGAACAAAGGGAAGATGAAAAAAGATGTGAAAGGTACAAGAATCCTCAGTCTATTTTCTATGAGGAAAGAAGGCACTGTAAGTAGTGTAATGTATTGTATCACTATTATCTAAGAAAAGTAGGGGGATTACCATAGAAGGCTGATCGATATGAATAAAGCTCCAAGAAATGTTTTTTGCTTTAAGATTGGTGCAAGTTGAAAACTTGCTGAGCAAAAATATTTAGAAATAAGGGCAATGGAACCGGCAGGAGTACAACGAGCCTAATCAATAGTAACAGGATAATCTGTCTTTGTGGTACACAAAGCAATAATCTGTTGTTCAGATTGATTAAATGCCTCGGCTCTGGTTCAATTATTAATCAATCTCTAAAACAGCTTATTGTGAGTACAATATACAATAGTAGAGATAAGGGATAGCAGTGACAGTGATATTAACAGAAAGTCAGGGAGAGTCTTTTTTTCATGATATGAAAAAAGCAGAGCTTAGGTGGGGTGGGTTTTTTTGGCCAGGTTTTCTGTTGGTATGTGTATGAGGGGCTGGACTGCAGTGTCAAGTTGCAGAGGTCTACAAGGGTGTTGAAAGGTTGAGTTTACACAAATCACAGTGATTTTGATCTCTACACAAATGTAGCAAGTGCCATTGACTTGACAGTAAGAATGTGAAATACGAGGACTAAGAAATCAGGGAGCTGTTGACTAGAAAAAAAAAAAAAAGACTAGTTACTGTTTGGAAACATGCTTTTTGTCTGATTTATTCTTTGCAGGAATAACTTGTTTCAATGCTTGCTTACACCCCAGCTTATCTGAACAGCTGGCTAGCTTAGGCTTTCAACTTTTGTGCTTTTTGAGTTATGAGGAATCAAAAACTCCCTCGTATGTTTTTTGCATCCTGTGCCTGGGGCTTTGTAATTGCCAAAGGGGTGGGGGTTTTTCCCCAGTGATTTAGGTAGGTAGTGTTTTCACTTCAAAAGACAGGGTGAAAAGCCAAAGTTTCAATTGTCCAAATGGTCATTGCTGTCTGAAAGGGGGAATTTGGGGTTTGCTTTTTTTCTTTTTTGCATTTTTTTTACTGCAGAGGTTCAAATATACCTGTTTTACTGAATTTATGAATCAAACTTTTTATAAAATGCAGCATCACTTAAGAGCCTGAACAATAGCCTTTCAGTTGGCTCTCCTTTGAGTCCAGAGCTGGACCAAATAATTTCCTGAGATCCCTTTCAATTTGTCTTATTCTGGGAGTCAATGACTCAATAGTATGATGTGTAATAAAAAATATTTGGAATGTTAACCTTTAAATAGATTTGGTGCAACTGATGATAGGACTTGAGTTGATATTTATCTTTCTTTTTCAGAGTGCTTCCCTTCACTGACACTTAGGTTTCCTTGTAACATGAGCTTCTCTATCATGCTGTCTTCTCATGACTGCCAGTTATTCATAGACTCATTGAAAAACTCCAATTGTTTATTTTGGAAAAGGCCTTTAAGATAATTGAGTCTAACCATTAACCCACTGACAAGGCCACCACAAAAACCATGTCCCTAAGTGCCACATCTACACATCTTTTAAATGCCTCCAGGGGTGGTGACTTAACCACTTCCCTGGGCAGCCTGTTCCAGTGCTTGGCAACTGTTTCAGTGAAGAAATTCTTCCTAATACCCAACCTAAGCCTCCTCTGGTGCAACTTGAGGCCGTTTCCTCTTGTCTGTCACTTGTTACTTGGGAGAAGACACTGGCACCCACCTTGCTACACCTCCTTTCAGGTAGTTGTGGAAGGCGATCAGGTGCATCCTGAGCCTTTATTACTCCAGGCTAAACAACCCCAGTTCCTTCAACAGCTCCCATAAGACTTGTTCTTTAAACACTTTCCCAGCTCTGTTGCCCATCTCTGGACACGCTCCAGCACCTCTACGTCCCTCTTGTAGTGAGGGGCCCAAAACTGCACACAGCATCTGAAGTGTGGCATCACCAGTGCTGAGTACAGGGGGACAATCGCTTCCCTAGTCCTGCTGGCCGCATCTTGGTTATGAGTCCTGCAGTACTTGGAAGAAATAAACGGTTCTCCACGATAGGAATAACGCTAGTCTCAGCACCCACTCTGAGGTTTCACACATACATGATGGATGACCTGCATGAGTAGTGATGCATTATGGTGAGAGTATAAATTTCATTGCATTCTCAAGCTTGACTTTTTTCCATTTGTGTTCTGTTTTGGGTTTGGTTTGAGTTTAATTTTGATTGTTGGGTTTTTATGTGGTTTGGTTGTTTGTGTTTTTTTTGTTAATGGTAGAATGAAATAATGAAGCTGGTGATAAAAGATGGCTAGAAAAATTCTAGAAGACTTATTACTAAACAACATTGGATGTGTTTGTTTTTTTCCTATCCAGCTGGCCATTAGGCCTTTCCAACTGTCAGCATCTCATGTAATCTCCTTTAATAGCAGCACATAATTAGCTTTATGCTGATCAGAGGCATTGGGGATGGTGGTGGTAATATTCAAATCTAAATATCAAAATCCCAAGGAAGATAGCTCAAAGAGACATATGTGTAAGCCAGCATTTATGACGCTTAGTCCTAAAGTCTGTAACTGTTGGTTTAGGCACATAAGCTTTGAACTATGGTATGGAAATTTATCAATTAAGAATCCACAGGAATTCTGGAAGGAAAGTACAGATGTCTCTCCAAATGGTGATATGTCACTTTTCCCCTCTCCCCGCCATGCATTCCTGTCCTCACTTCAAATATTGAATTTCTTCTTACGTGTTTAGTTTCTTATTTAAAAAAGGTACTGAAAATTACAGCCTTGACATTGCTCTAAAAGGATCAAATTGTCTGTTTTTCATCTCAGTCCACAGCCCTATATACACAATCTATATATGCGTACTTTACAGAAGCGTTTCCTTAATGGCCGTTACAGGATCACAGTTTTCTAGTACGTTTGGGGGGTGATTTGGGTCTGGTTATGTTTTACTGCATATATTTGATAAGTGATTTGTGTTTAAAGTTGCCTAGGTCAAATTGCTCCCAAACTCCAAAATTTTCATGTAATTCTGGAGTGTCAAAATTCGAGATGTTTTTCATATTTCTAGTCTATACACATCTTGAATCTGAAGCTTTGCCTCTGCAAATACACTAGCCATTGTTAGGAAAGCCATTGGAGACTGATGTTACTGCAACTAGGACTTCATCATAAAAGTACAAATTTCTCTCAGTTATTTCAGAGAGCATTTCATTTGAACAGCTGTCTTCCAGAGGTATTCTGGCTTGCATATGGGATTGAACGAATCAGCTATTCAATATTCAAGCTAAGTAAGGGGCAGGATTTCAAACATTTCAGACATATATGTATTGACTAAATTTAGCAAATTATTTGGTCCATGGGCTGGCTGGATCCCAGACACCACTTTGTGACTCATTGCTTAAGGAGTCTGCGTGCTGAACATCAACCTGTATGTTCTGCCCCACAGTCAGCCAGAATAAACTGAACAGAACTTCAAAACGGAAATACACCTTGACAAGAAAAATTGTGTCCCTTGCATTAAGGTTCTTTAAAGCTGGAAGTGTCTTTGAATTTAGGCTTTCAGTTCTTCAATAAAAGATCACAGTTCCCTTTTTATTCTCTGGCATTGTAATCCATTTGAGGATTCTGTCAACACTTCTTTCAAAAACTGCATAAACCTGTTAAGATTTGTAGGAAAAAAAAAATCAATACAAGTTACCTTTTACTCATAACTTAAAGTTCACAGCCAGAGCTTCCTCCAGGAAGTGTTTCAGTACTAGAAAAGGAAAAGCAGACATCTCTTTCTTTATGGTTCCCTATTGAAAGCAATTACTGGTACCACTATAAGGATTATTTTTGGCCTAAGTTTTTGCTCAGGGGTTATTTTGGTTGTCTGTTACTTGCTCTAACTGACCAGAATGTAAGGACACATCTTAACTGACAGGACATTGGGATAGATACTGAGAGAGTAAGTGCAGCACTTGAAACGTTGACTAGATGAGAAGCATTTGGCTTCTCCCAAAAGAGATCTGTCAAGATTCATTGCAGGATCTATTCCTTACCTCCCTCCTTTAATTTTCTGCATCATTTAACTGGTGTTTTCTGTGGCAGAACTGCTCTGCACATCAGTGCTTCCCTTTATGTTTATTAATAAATAGTGGCTTCTGCTATACAAGATTTTTTGGCTTGTAGTGGTGAATATAATCTCTGTGGATTGCAGATACAAAGTAAAGATGACTCCCGGACCTTTTAATAAGAAACCAAAACCTGTTAATGATGCATGGGAAACAGCCTGTAGTTCAAATGGCAGTTCCCCCCTGCACTTCCTGCCCCGTGCTCCCCCCACCCTGCAATAAATTTAGTTTAAGGTAAAACTCTTTCCCTATTCTTTATGCTCATGTTTTCTGGATTCTCTCTGAAGCTTATTTCCTCCAACTAAATTTCTTACACCTTGAACCAGCTTTAGTCAAAGTGTAGGGTGGGGAAAAAGGGATGCTACACAAGTCAATTGAGGAGTAATATGTTAATGTACAAGAATAGGCAAGAATGTTTTATATAAAGCTGCATTCTTAAGAGTAGAATATTTTATATTCTGCTACAAAATAGTACTAAATATTTTGAGCCATTTAAATATTAGCACCAAGCTCTATATGTAAAGCTATTAGAATATTGTGACCCTACAAAGACCCTAAAAAGACTTGCTTTCATGTTAATTTTAACTGAGTTAACTCTTAAAGTTATTTGCTTTTCTTCCCTAATGCTCAACTATGAAATGAGAATGAAAAATCTGCCTAATGCTGTTTGTTGAAAGCCTTGAAAATATTCTCAGAGGTCAGCACAGATTGTCATCTCTAACCTAAGTATTGGCAATTTGAGGTGTATGCCCTACGAGACCTGAATGGGAAGTACCAAATTGGATAACTTTCACCAAAACAACTGGTGATTTTAAAAAGTATAGTTTTTTCCACACCCACCCACCCATACCCATACCCCTGCTGATGTGCTATGGTGGGGGGGTGGCGGGGTAGGGTGTTAGGTACATTTCTGAAACTCTGTTACTCAATTCATGTCTGCTTATGGAATAGATTGCTACAATGCTTCGCTTTCCTCGTAAACATGCTTGCTGAAGAGGGGTACGGAGGACTCGGAATGTGAATTGCTAACAGTCATCTTTCAGACAAAAAATTCTGTTTTGCAGAAAAACGGGAGAATTGGAGAGCTGAGGATGACCTGCCAGTAGTTTTGCTGTTATTTGATCCTATGCTTTGTTTGAGGGTGTTATTTACTGCCTGTAGCTGCTGTCTGTTCCTTGTCATTTCCTTCTTGTAGTAGTCCTTCATTTTCATGCAGCAGAAAAGAGAACTTTCAGTACTGTAGAGATGGTGTGAAAAATTGTTATAGTACAAGTATCTTTAGTGTTAGTTTGTAACGTGATGCTTTTCAGGCTTGTTCCATTAATGACTGCTTAAGAAACAAAACCACCTGCATAATGTTTCAAAACTCCTTTTCAGTCTTTTTACTGATGTTCCTGCCATTACCTCTTATAGGTGCAAAGTACTTCTAGGTGACTACTAATTGGATCTTTTGGGGAAGATCAGCAGAATTTCCCCTTTTTAGCAAAACCCAGTGGCTATAACTTGAGGCTACCCTAGATCACTGTAAGAATATCAGCCATGGGAATTTCACTCTGAAGAACAACCTTTATCTCGTGGCTGTCCCATGTTCATACATTTTGCCATTGAAAGGAACCTAGAGGATTCTATACCCAAGTGTTACGTGATGCAAAAAGTGGGCTGAATGAAATTAATATTTATATCAGTGAAAGTGAAAAGAAGTTTGTGTTGTGTGAAAGGTACACATTCGAAAAGAATACTGTATTGTGAATTCCTTTTGTCAACATTACCTTAATCTAGCAGCACTGGTTTGTATTATCTGTAATACTGAGATCGGTTTCTTAGTAGTAGCTGCTTCTGTATTTTTCGGGCATCAGTTGAATTAGTCTTGTTAACAGTCTTAGGAGGCTGCAGGCAGTTTGCACCTCCCGCTGCCAGAGTAGGTCATTTCCCAGCCATGCTCCTTGAAGTTTCTTTCTTTCCAGAGTTTATTTCAGGCACGGTCTAGAGGAACAGAATATGTCAATCCACTGAAGAAGGACAGAAACAAACAAAAATCTGCTGCTCTGTAACTCAAGTATCATTGCTCTTCTTTCAAGTAAGGTGAAAGACCTTCTAGGTAAATTATTTATCAGTCAGCTCTCTGAGCCACCTGGGAACGGACCCTGTTCAAGTTTGTCAGTTAAGGAATAAGTTCCAGGAGTGATTCTGAGCATCTTTGCATTTTTTGTCATGGAGTGGAGCCAGCTTTGCTGCTGGTCCTTATTGCCTTCTCTGATGTATCTAGTTACTGAACCTTTAAAACTTCAAGTGGAGTAAAATTACTGGAAGGACTAGCCAGTACGCTCTCTTTTGATAAGCAGTTTAACAACTACCAGATTTGGAGAGAGAGAAAATGAATTTCACTTTTGTGTCGAAGAAAATAAAGGCAGAAAGAGAGGTCCTTGAGGAACAAGTGGAGTATGGGAAGGTTATGGAGGTGGGTTAGAATGAAGAGAGAGCATCTGTTCATGCGCTGTTTGGAAGTTTGTATCTCTACTGATACATTAAAGCTATTTTGAAATGCTTTCACCACTTCCACCTCACCCCTAGAAGAGGAGCCAATTCATAAACTTAAATAGAGTATTGGTTATACAAAAGATTTTACACATCACAATTCAGGAGTTTTGTGGATTAAGTCCAAGTGGGAGACATTAAATTTTATTGGAAAACCATGAAACAAAACTAGTTTACAGTTTAAATCACTAGTATGACTTTTTTAGGACATTCATCAAAGTTTACTTACACATATTAAAATGAAGAAACACATTTGTTGAATGATTGCATTTCCTGGTGCCTCAGAAGCCCTTTTCGTTCCTCTCTGAAAGTTATTTACTTGGTTTTTTCTTGCTCAGTTGGGTATCATAATTGATAAAGTAAGATAATGATTTTGAATTCTGTTGATGCATCACTTAGAGAAGGTTGTTGTCTGAAATCAGTCTGTAAACAGTGCTGATAAAAGTAGAAGAAATTGAAGGCAAGGAAGAAAGCAGATGTAAACATTAGTGGACGCCAATAAGATTATTGATCTCTTTTCAGTTGCTTGACAGATAAAATGGCAAAGCAAAATGTCCAACTTCAGAAACATTGCTTGAAAATATGGGAACGTAGCAGCGGAGGAAAAAATGATGAATGCTACTTTGTTAAAGAGAGGAAAAACTTCAATCTTTTTGCATGAAGTATTCATAATTTTCCTTTTTGTTCTACAGACATTTAATAAGTGCTTGATAAAAATCCATTTAGCTGTAGTAGGCAAAATTCATGTTTAAGGACTTGGTTCATGGGTCATCTTCCAAGGCTTTGTATCATACTAGTTAAAAACTTTATCAGGTTCTGTACAACTGTTTAATGTCGGAGGCTTCAAGGAATTCTCAGAAGAAAGCGGTGAGGAATTTCATTTTGAGCAGTAGCACATATTGCAAGGAGGGTATGATGCATATGGATTCACATCAGTGCTGAACAGATTTTGTAAAAATGCCACTGGAGATATTGGTCTCAGAGGAGAAACCCATTATTCCAAATACATATATTCAGAATTACAATGAAACTACCCTCTGAGGGTTTCTGTAACGTTACATGTGAACTGTGAATGTTATTAAAAGGTAGGAAAGGGAGGAGAAAACACATGCTGCATGGTGTTAAACTATAGTTTATTGTCATGTGCAGGCAGTAACACATACATGTAAAGATGTTTCAGATGGAAAAAGAAAAGATGTCAGTGAAAATGCTATACATAAATTTTGGGGCTTTTAAAAATGCAATCTTACTTATTTAAAAAGAATTCATGAGTTCTGTTTCTTTAAAGATTTGGTGAAAAATGTGCAAATAAGAGATGGAGACAGACTTCTGCTGGTAGGTGCCAAACTCTTTTAACAACACCTTCAGCTGCCCCTACAAAATGCTCAGCTAGTCTGAATCTCTTTTGTAGTCTCTTACTTCTTTCTCTTATACACATCTGTATGCAAAGCACTACCCAGCAAAGTTTCTACTGGTTTCAAAGTTAAATTACCATAGCAGATTTCCATGTGCTTTTGGAGGGTGACAGAGGCAGGAGTTCTGTTCTCGAGGCAGGTACTGTTTCAAGAAAGATCTTTATTATTTATTACATCTATCCCTGGTGGAAGATTGCAATTACTATCCTACTTCCAGCGACTCTTTACCTGAATCATGACAGCTCTTAATTATGTGTGAAGGAAGTAGTTATATACAGAGAAATTTCTTAGAGCGAATTACCTAGGAGATATATTCAGGCTCAGAATGGTCTTCAGCAGGGCTATTCTTCTCGTGGTTCTCATTCTGTTGTTTTTGCTTCAGGAGCTGTGAAACTGCCTGAGTTATGATACTAGAATTTGCATTGGGAAGGAGTTTCTGCTCCATCCTTCCCAAAGTTTTTTCCTCTCTCTCTCTTTAGTTTTTTTAACTCGGATTTGGCCCTATCTATATTTCTTCTTTAAATATGCCTATTGCAGACTACTGCTGAGTAGTCTACTGCTGAGTGTGCTGCTCAAGGAAGCACAAAGAAATAAGTAACAAGCTTTCAAATTTCTGGTCAAGCTTAATAGGTTAAATCTTATTATTCAGCTACAAAAATTTTATTACCCTGCAGTTATAAATGTTGCATTTTCAGTTTAAGTATTTATTGGCAAAAATTATTAATGTCTGTACTTAGAGAAATGTATCACAGTGGTAGTCATGTTGGAGTTGATTTTCGAAATAATTTCAAGCCTGCAGAAGTTGGCATTTCAAAAATGTCCTATTCCAAGTCATACTAAATCCAAGATTATAGAGGATGTCCAGCTTCAAGACATTCTTAATGAACAAAGATAATTGAGCCAGGACAGATGTACTGCTTCCTGGTCCAGAATAGGTAGGCTGTTAGGAACTCTGCCATTTAATATAGGAGAATGAATTTCAAGTCCAGTTGCCGTTGAAAGGCAAGAAAAAGAAAGGAAGTTGAAGTCTGGCTTCTTTTATCCCACAGAAACACTATGTGGGGCAGCTGTGAAAAGATTTTAGCGTACAGACCATCTTAAGAGATTTCTGTTTCTGTGGGAAGTTTGGGCATTTGTACGGACATTTCCGGACAAGCTGTTTTCCCTGATAACTTCCAGAAAGCTCTCAATGTTGTACAAAAATAGAATTGTATTTTTTATAGATTATTTCCTGCCTGGCCTCTCTTCATTCAGGATTATTCAATTAGGGATGGTCACTCTTCATTTCTAATAAGTCTTTCTTAATTTATATATCAGCATGAGACTTATGATGGCTTGAAATAAACCTCATTTATTAAAGGTGACCCTGGCAGCACAAGGTAGGTTAAATTATAAAATGTGAAGAGTTTCAGGAAAGAGATAATCATTGGGGATTGCAGTGGTAACTTCATTTTGTAGATTGACTGTCATTGATGACCATTCTCCAATCAATGTGCTACAGGAAACGGCTACATGTGCACTGCTAGTTCATCTTTGTTTGCTATTGAGCCATCAGTGTAATTGTCAATAAAGAAGCTGGCCACTTGTTGGAAACCTTACATCCATAGATAGTACAGAATGTTCCTGTAAAAAGACAGTGGTATCCCAGCAGCATTAAAAGCTGAGTTTCAGACAGCCATGTAAGCATTTGTGCTCTGCAGTTTTTCTGCAGTAGGGCTAAGTGTTACAGGAACAAGGTCACCCTAGTGCCCTCAGTGGAAGGGAACAGTCCAGCTGCTTGGGGGACTAGAATTACAGGGCTTTTTTTCTGCCTAATTAGCAATATTACTCTATATTTTGCACATCCTTTTGCATGCATTAGGAAGAAGTCTGCAGGGAGCTCATTATGTTACCAGTCTTGTAGTTATAGGCTTGCAAAGCTGTAGCTTCAGGGATGCAGGAGGTGCGTTCACTCCAAGAAACTCCTTATCCAGACTGAAACACTGCTGAAAACTTGTAGGAACTCTGCAGGATGTCTCCTGTGGGGCATGCTTTATCCTGTCCTGCGTGTTCCTGTAGCGAAGCTGTCCAGATGAATCTTCCTTGACATATTTTCACTTTGAGATAATGGCTGAAGGCAGATTTTTTGATCATGTGTCATCTGCTAATGAGTTTTTAACCATTGAATGAGTCTGTGAAGAAAAAGGAGCCGATGAAACCTTGCTTATCACCGCCTTGGCATGGTTTTTCAGACCCTAGTGTAGTTCTGTGACTGGCGTATCCTAGGAATACAATTTAGTGTGAGGGCTTTTGATTTTTTTCTCCCCTCTTTAGTGGAGAGTGAAACATGACAGAATTTTTCTTTCTGAAAGCAAGACAGGAGTCTGTAAAGAAAGGGTATAGGGCAAGAGCTTATGACAACACTTTGAGGACAATAGCATGAACGTTTGTTTCAAGAAGGCCTATGTGATTCCATCTCATTCACTTCCCTTTGAGCTTTCCTCTTCTGAAGATAGGATCCTTAAGTCAAAAAAGATGGCACAACATACCTCATGGAATTATTTTTGTATAGCCAAGTCACACAGTCAAAACTGAAGAAAGTATTGTGCCATTATTTTCTGGCCATTGTGGAACTGCGCTAGCAACTGGTCCTCAAAAAGTGCGTATATCACTGCCCAATGAGGGTCACAGAGAATGTTGCATGCGAAATCCCAAGTGCTAGAGTTCATCAGCACTTAATGCAGAAATATTAATCACAGGTTTATAAGAAGATCCAAGGAGATTGCCATGTACTTTCCCCAGCTGATGAACTGCACCTCTCTTGCTTTCACTCCCACCAGATAAATGATTTTGGATTTATGTAGTCATTTTGGAGCACTACACGCCTGGCATCATCTCATTATCTTGTGGAAAAATTTACTTTCTAATTTAAGTGATCACAGACATAAAATGGTCTTATCAACGCACCTTTCACTGAAATACAAATGCACAGACCCCAGAATAACCCAGAATGAAAAGGACAGTTTCATTTTAGTGGAACGTAGTTTGAAAAGGGATAGTTTTTAACACTTGTAGTTTTGATTATAATTGCATTATGATATGCTTGATACATTTTTAAACTTATGCAAACATACTTTGTGTAAAATTAACAATGCACAGAAATATAAATAATGATTTTAACCATAGATAATTTTGTTACAAGAGTTTTTCTTCATTTATTTGGAAAAATTGTGCCAATGAGAACAGAAAGCTTAGTGGAGTAGTAGAGGTTTATGTCAGCATGGGATTTCTCTTCATCGATGTGAGCTGCCCCTTTTTGCAGCTTTCTGTTGCCTATGTCACTTCAGCTTCTAGCAAACTGAGGAATACTCGCTTGGTTCAAGTCTATTGCCACTTGCAATAGACTTAATTGCTTAGAAAAATATCTTTGCAAGGCAAAGCAAAAGCAGACAAAAAGCTCCAAGGGTGCAGAAGAGTAGAATTCTGACAAAAAGAGAGATGGCCCAGAAGGTAAGCCATTTCAACGTACTATTCTTTCATTATCTAATGTGCGTTTAGTATAAATAAAAGAAAATAGACCAATACCAGCCATGCAATCTTCAGTGATACAAAATGTCTTGTTCGTGGAGATTCAGGGAAAACTGTTGTGAGGTTTGACTGTAAAATTTTGGAAGACAAAAAAATTATTCATTTCTGCAATATACTATATATGTAACTCTAACATATTCCACCAAAACAGCTTTGATGGTTTTGTTGTTTGTTTTTTTTAATGTTATTTGAGTGTTTCTTTCAGGGTGGGTATTCCTTCTTCACTTCTGCTCTGTGGTTTGTAAGACAACAATGTGATCTTTTATAATTAGGATGTTAAGGATAAAGGATAGCTACTAAAATGCAGGGTACAGTGCATCCTGAAGTATTTATCAATCTCTATCCTAACAGCAAAGTGTTCACTAACTACATGTATGGCTGTCTGAACATTCAATCAGGCTTACCTACTGGGTTTTAGATTGCAAAACCGGCTCATCCCTAACTGTGTTGTCTGGAAATAAAGGTTACTTGTATATTCGTAGGTCTGTAAAGCTTTTAATTTACATGTTTACATGTAGTTTGTCTGGAGATGGGTGGACACCTGTGTTTATTTTCTAACTGCATTATTGCTGACCAGGAAAAGAATAAAGGCAAAAGACCCTTTCCTTGCTATTACTAGAAAAACTCTTGCACTGTTCAAATAGAAAAATGTGCTGTGTGTGCTTCTGAAAATATTTTCTGAATAACCTGCATCAGATTTCAAGCCAAGTGTTTATTCTGGGACAGATGAATAAATACAGGTGCTAGAGTGGAACTGTTTTAGAATGTGAGTGGCTTGTCGACCCTTGCAGCAAGCATTGCTGATCGCAGCCTTCTGCCACTGTCTGTCATGTCAGCATGTTACTTGGGTGGAAAAGTCCTCTGCTCCTTACAAAGCGCATACTTTTAAGTTCTAGAGTAGTTTGGTGATATTCAGTAAGCTAGGATGCCTAGGTTCAGTTGGTCATCACAAAGAAATGGTGGTTTTCTTTTTGACAGCTGTTACGAATTTTACTAATGTTATATCCATTTTTATATGGATTTGTCATGCATGTTACTAATCCTTTCTGTCCATGTATGTGTCTTCCGCAGAACATGTGGTTATGTCTTCACTCATCCTCAAGAACATTTAAATGTGTATCAGATTTTGGAAAAGTCAGAGGTAGATTATTGTTCCCTACCACATAAGAAACCTCATCTCACTCCTTCAGAACAATCCCCCTGTCACTTGTCAATAACATAGGAAATCATGGGCTAGTCTTTGAGTCACAGAAAAATTACCAACTTGTGGCTGACATCAATATTATTAAAATAACTTTAAAACCCCTATGATTTTTGATGTCTCACTAAGCTATCGACTTCTTTTAAATTAATTGCATAATACCATACTTAAGGGAGCAGAACATAGATATTCTCAGTTGCAGGCTGAGCTAGAGTTTGGACCTGGAAGTAAAATTCACCTGCCAAGACTGAAAAATGATACACAGACATGAACAACATCAATCGCATCCACAAACGCTGTCTGAGACTGTCTGAGCCAGATCTTTAGCTGTTCTAGACTACTGATTCCTTGTGATAACACTGCTACAGCTGTGATAAGCTGCTATCAGCAAGGATTTTGGACAAGGAAAAATTAGTTTTACTGTCTCACTCCTTGAGAAAGAAATAACTAGGCAAACTCCCATCCTCTTCCCCCAACATATTTGTTTTCTTAGCCTAGATTAAGTTTGATTTCTGTCTAGAGATTTTGATTTGACTTCAGAGAAAAAAGTGCATTTAGAAGTAAAAGGATGGAATTAAGCTGGAATGAGGGCTTAAATAAACTTAATGCTGTAGATGCTCAGGAATCCTGGCAATAGAAATACTGTGGATTTCTACAATCCAGGGCTAAGGAATGTGATCAGAAATGCTGACCAAAATACGTTTCGAGACACTGACACTTCTAAAGCTGCATCACTACCTGATTCCTCTTCTGACTACTGCTAACGGTTCCAGATTAGGTAATCTTTAGCAGAGCGGTCACCCCTTGTGTACCTTAATAGCTGTTCGAACAGGAGTACCTGATTAACTAGGTATCGAGCAATGGCAAATACCTAGCATAAGCATATGGTATAGGAAGATGTAACTCATAACTATCTCCATTAAGGTGTATGCAAATTTCGGCACATTTAGAAAACTTCTTGTGTAAATCTAGTATTAATATTTGGTTATCAACATTAATAAATTTGTATTTGTATCTGATAAAAGGAAGTGAGCATATTGTTCCTGTTTAGAAAAATGTGTGGAAGTTCACAGAAGTCAGTGCGTGCTCTACCTAGGAAGCATAGAGCAAAGGCCTCAATTTCTGAAAGAAAGCATAGGTCATAGGATTTGCCATGAACTAGTCTGCAAATTATTTGAAAAAGGCTAAGGTACTTATAAGGCAGAAGAGTAATGTAAATTAATAACAGGAGTTAGGACCGCTTGTGCTATTGGCATTTATTTTGATATAACCCACAGAATTTCTGAGATTAGGCACTGCCCGAGCCGTTGAGAACTGGCATGCCAAGAGCTGTCAGCTCTCTTGGTATTTCCAAAGGAACTTGTCCCAAATATGTGCTGATGTCAGCAGCACAAATGTCTGCATAGTCAATTAAAATGCTTTTCAATTTTTTTTAAATACTGTAAATTCTGCAGTGTTGTTCTTCAGCTATCACCTTCTAAAGATGAAAAAGCTACTGAAAGCGCCCCTGTGTAAGTCAGAATACAAAATGTTCTTCTCATCCCAGTGACACTGTGGTGACAGTTCCAGTGGCAGCAAAAACTAGAGCAGCTTCGATACCAGCATGTGCTGTGCGCTGTGCTGAGCTGCTGGGCACGTGTTACAGATACCGGGTGGGCAGCAGGTCAGCAAGTCCTGGGTACGGGCATTTCCTCAAGTGAAGACGACCGCCGGCTTGAACATAATAGTGGCTATTATGAAATTGTCAGCTAATGGCAGCAGAAGGTTGAATTGCAACCTTGGTGTACAACAGAAGAATAGTTTAGTTTTCTTATTTTGCTTTTAGGTGATTGCAAAAGAACAATGTCTCCAGGAGAGACTCTTGGAGGACTTGGCAAATGTTTGTCGGGGAGCAAGTCTCATTTCTCATCACAACTTCTTCATCTTTTGCCTTTAGAAAGCAGTATCATGCGGTTCAGCAAATCTTGCCCCAGTACTGGAGAAGGATCTGTTTGGAGATGGTGGAAGAGGAGTCTCAGTGTCTACAAATACTTCAGCTATTACCGTGGAAGAACTGAAATACTGGCATTAATCTTTTTTCTTTTAGGAGGATAACTGGCATCAGGAGCGCCACTAGCTATTCTAGTCAGCAGCAAGGTGATTGATAAGGAAAATGCAAGCAGCGGGTGACAACTAACAGGCGCACTCCCTTAGACTACCTGCATACCCCAGGCCTGAGAGATTCGCCAGTCAGGTAACACACAGGTTTGCTTCTGGAAGATAATTATTGTGTTTTAGGAGTAAAAAAAAAAACGAAAATTTGTTCACATGAGGGAAAATAATTGCTACAATTCTGTTTTGTTTAGTCACAAATAATTTGGTATGGGAATGATCAGCCTTAGTGTTTCTGGCTTTATTACTATGACAGGCTTCTAACTGTTTAGTCTGTGGGATGTAGAAGAGGTTGGGAAGCTGCTGAGAAATATGCTGTCACACGATGCCTGATTCATTATGCAGATAAAATTTATCAACTTCCCTCCTCCAGTTTATCCTATTTGGAAAGATGCATGAAAAATAAATGGCTGTTTCCAGTGAAAGCAAGTGCTACTTCATCTAGAATAAGCATTCTGTTGTTAAAAGATGTACATTATTAACCATTCTCTGCTACTGTTTGCAATCACGGCTTCTTCTCAGTCTTTCTCGCTCTGCTTCTTCTCTGCTCTACTTTCATTTTGTGAACCTTCCTCATTTGCCTACTAGCTTTTTTTTCAGATAATCTGTAAGGTGAAGAATGACCAGGCAGAACTCAAATGCCATTTTGTTATGCTTAATGGCTGATTAAAAAAGAGCTGGCCCATCTCTAGTGTTCACGCGCAAATGCTCTCTCTTGGGATTTTTAAATTGAGTCATAATTGCCTGTGCCAAAAGCTGTCAGTACAACAGGATAGAAGGCAGTCAGCTCTTCTCGGTGTTATGTAAAGTTGTCATTTTGGAAGAATGAGCAATGACAAAGAACTGTTGCAGTGCTTCTGTCTATTTTCACAGTAAACCATGATGTTCATGTTGCTTGTACTGTTGATCTCTTTTCTAATAAATTAAGTTTCTTTTGTAAGGAAAGAATTCAAAACAAAGCAATAGGAATTTAAGCACAATATACCTAAGGAAAGTAGGGCTGGATTTCTAGAAACATTTCTATCAAACAAGCAAGATCCTGCATGTAATATAGTAATGTATGAAAAGATGTAAGATTTCAATCTAAAACATGATATTGAGTGTATTGTTTCTACTGTGGTAAGCACATTAGTAGATGCTAATGTCTAGCTGTACATTAAAAGAAAAATTTAGTAGAAAACATTCTAAAGTGTATATAATATATACATACAACATAGTATGCTGACTTCCCCAATCATGTGAATTCATGGGTAATATAAGGCACAATTAATATTTGAAGTGTTTGAAATCTTAGCAGAGAATGCTATCGCTGACTTCTGTAGTATCCACTTTTTCAAGTGCACAACAGAATTCCTACTGATTTTGAGAACTCACTTCTCTGCTTTCTCATTAACATTCAAATAACTTGTAGGACAATTATTAATGAAAATTGACATTGTATAATCTAGCTCTGGAGCCACTGTTGCTTTTTAGAAAGCAGTAATTCAGTTTTAGGTCTCTGTAACCCACAAGGTAACGCTTCCAAAATTCTGTATTTCATAACCACAGCTGAAAATCAGTCTTCAGAGTTCCAGCATCTGTGGCAACGTGCGCATGCATTAATTTGCTGAGTCAATGTTCCAGCTTTCTGGTTCACCTCTTTTACTGAGGTGATAACAGCTTTTCTGAAGCTGTTCCGTAACAGATCTGGCTGCTTTCTCAACCAGTGACTCATTGTTTTGTATATTATGCTTTAAAAATTTCACAGGGGACAATCCGTCCCCATTAAATAGACATAACTTGCCTAGGTTGCTCATATGACTCCTGGTGCTATTACTTTTCTGTTGTTATCTGACTGCAGCTATCAACTATATAGATGTTACAGTAAGAAAATATATTCAGCTGACACACAAGCAGAAATCCACCTGACTGCAAGCTCTGTAAATCTGCCTTATAAATGCTGCTTGCCTTTATAAAATATTGAGCAAAACTAGAAATGGTGAAATTCTTCTGGAAAGCCACAAATGCTAGAGCATGGAGGAAGGTTTAGAGACAAAGTGTTAGATGCATGAGTTTACATAAATTGAGGTAGTACTTAGTAACTTAAATGGGAACATGAAGGCAAGTGTGTTCTTATAGATGCTAAGCTCTCAACATGGAAGTTATTCATTATATACACATAATAGTAAACTAGTTGGATGAAGCAAGCTGCAGCCAACGAGACTGATTTGCTTGCAGCTGCAGGCTATCTGCGTGTACTTCCTGTGTGTGGCAAGTAGCATAAATATTATTTAAGTGGTGGGAGTTTTGGGTTTTTTTGTCCCCAGACAAGCAAAATGATGAAGAATGACAACTACAAATTGGCTATTTCTTTCAACTTTGTAAATATCTAGGTTCTGTTTATAATTTGAAATTTAGGTTTAGTGTCTTGGCAAGTCACAAGGTTGGAAGCATAGGAGAATGACTTCTGTGTATAATTACCCCTATTGCAAAAATCCCTAGTCACAATTAGGTCAGACATAAGTAATTAATTATGTTTGACATGAAAGCTTTGACATACACGGTAGTTTTGAAGATAAAGTAATGAAAATCTGGAAAATTTAGCAGCCCTGCTGTGCAGTAGCTGAGAGGAGATATTGGGATAGCATGAATATGCTATCTCACTGTTACTTCTAAATATAGTTTAGTTTAATACTCTGTGGTTTCTCAGTGAGAGGATGTTGCTGTAACTCAGTACTTTGAATTCCTTAGCACCGTTTCTCAAGATTTGTATTCCTTTGTTTGTCCTGGCCTTCTGCTGTTTCCATTAGCAGTCTGTAGCCCATTTGATCCATGACAACTTACTACAGCCCCACACTTACCCCTGTAAACTTCTGTTCCCTTGCGGGCTCCTTTGCTGGCGCCACAGTCACCTCACAGCAGAATCAGCAAGCAATACTGGAAGGTGAGTATGTGAGTAAACTGGCTGCTCCAACCTTGGCATTTTCCAGCTTCAGCCATCAGCTTTGTATTTCACACAGCACTGCGCTACGTTGTCTGCCTTTGGCACAGAAATCTTCCTGTTTGGAAAAATTACTCAATACTCTGATTCCCAGTGTGCCCTTGAGCTTATAAAAAAAGGAAAAGAAATAAAAAGTTAGCATGCTCTGCAAATCAGAATAGGGTGAAGATCTCATGAGCAAAGGCTTGAAAGTGCTGTAGTCTATTCTACCAGTAGCAACACAAGAAATACTACATTCTGGGTATTTTGGGATTGTTTCATCTGTCACGTTTCACATTAAACTTGATTTAAAGATTTTGGAGGAAAAGTATCTTTTAAGGCATATCTGGTTTTTTCTTTGGATGTTTTTCTTTTTTCAAGTTGGCTTCTATTTTCGATTTATCTTCTGACCAACTGTATTCTATTTTTCACTATACGCATTTTATTCAAAGTACTGAAACTGAGATGTTAATATTCAAAGCCAGAATTGCGTTATTGTGTTTACGATATAAATATATTATCACCATAGTTATACTACTCTCTGATTTTAAAATTACTCCTATTTTTGCAGGGGTAATAAATATACCGAAAAAAAAAAAAGAATTTTCTGTGGAGTTTTATATTTAGCAATACTGATTATGTGTTTCTTTATATCAGTGGATACTACATGAAGTTACAATGTTTAATGCTTTATGAAAAAGTAAAAACAATTTTTATATTGTTAAGAGTAAATAAAGTTAACTTTATTTAACACTTCTTTAAGTGTAAGTATAGCAAAGATAGGAGGAGATTTTCAAAACAGGGACTCCGGAAATGTGACTTACACAATTTCAACTTCTGAAGGTCAAATAATGCTCTTGGTTGCATATTAAAGACAATTTGCAAAGCTTTGGAGGGAAAAAATGTTTCCATTCGTGATTCATGTCCAGGCTAAGGCTTTTATTTCCTACAGTAATGATACAGTATCACTGTGTACGGACACAGGCTTTAAGTGTTTCTGAAATGAGCAGTAATTAAGCGTTGTGGTATCTCACTCCCTCTGTTAAGGCATTACCTAGAATTCTAATTCCTTTTTGTTCTGCGCTGGTTCCTAGCTCTGTCTGCGTAGTAGATTTGTGCATTTGAAGGCAAGTCAAACCTTGTACCACTGACCCCTGGCCATCTTCACTAGCTTTTGCATTCAGCAGAAGTACAGCTATGTGCATGGCTTCCATCTCACCTGTGAATATTTCAGGGATGAAATCCTCAGTTTGGGGGGAAAAGTGAGTGAACTTCTTGCCATTTCTCCTGTGAGAATATTTGACACGCCTAAAATAGCAGACATGCTTGAGAATAAACAGTCACCTGCCTGCCTTGTTGCTCTGATCAGAGTGTGACATTCATCAGCAGCTTATTTACTTACAAACAAATATTTTGTAGTGCTGTGCTCTGGTACTGCTCTTCCTCTATTCAAATGCAAACAGCAGGAGGCACACAAGCAGAGGTGGAGACTACTTGTCTTTCTGTTAAGAAAACAATTTCTAAAGCTGAATGTCATCTGTGCAGAGGGCTGGGAGGCAGACCTCTGGAAATCAAGGTGTGATTTGACTTCCACAGTCCAAAACCATTTCAGAAAGAGAATTACATATGTAAGAAGGAAAGGGGTTAGGTCAGTTGGTGCTGTAGACAAATCTCTCTTAAAAACTAACAGTTACTTTCAGTTTAAGGGCGCTTCACAGTTTCTATGTAGCTTACACAACAGAAGAGATAATACAATAACTGAAGCTTATTTGAACTCATGCCATAACAACTCTAACTTAAAATCGCTACAAAAAGACTGTTTTATGTCTTTGTGGAAGTCTGATACTCAGTGTAGCGCAGCTGATAGTAATAACAGCTGAGAAGTTGTGAAAAACTCCTTTTAATGTTTAGTATGTGCTTCTCTATTGAAAGGAGAATTACATGGCAATTGTGTAAAACTCTACAGAGTTCAAAGAAAGTCTTAGATGGATTCAAGTAGTGTACACTCAACTCTTCAAAACGTTGTGGCTCAATGGGATTTTTTGCGGTTACACTGTTATGCCCTCAAGAGGTATCTCTGCAAATCTGGCAGTAGCACAGCAGTATTCACAAGGCAATGGAAATTTTAAATCTACTTCTTTATATTCCTCACTTGACTTTTAATATGTTTTCCCTCACCCGTTTAATTATTTTCTCTGTAGTAAGTTGGACAAAATTATAAGTTAACATGGTTTTACTTGTAACTCTGTCTCTTTTTGGCTTGCATCAAAATAATTTTCTTATTAAAACCACAACATAGAGTACTTGTACAAATTACCCTGAGAGACATGTGTTGAAATTCTTATGAGACTCTTTTGCATTATTTACATTGTGACGTTCTGTCAGTGTACTAATGTTCAAGACTGTTTATATTTTTGGATTTAACAAATATGTAAATCAGGTGCACATTTCCCTAGGAATGCAAATGTCTCTAATGAGGGAAGACAACAAACTTCAAAACAAACAAACGAAATAATAGAATATGGTAAATAGCTCATGTGAAAGCAGGGAAAGAAATGCTGCTCAAGTGGACTACAGATGCTGGGCTGTAATCCTTGCCATGGGATTGTTTAATCAGCTCATCTTGAAGCTCTGACAGATGAATTGTTTCTAAGCAGGGAGAGAGCTGGGGACGAACAGCAGCCAGGCAGAGGTTTCCCATAAGGAGGCATGAAAACTTCTGGGTTTCCTCTGTGTGGCAATCTAGAGAGCTGAGAGGATTGAGTTCCTCTGGCTGAATTCGCTAACTCCGGTAGAATACCACTCCAAAGGCCCCAGCTCTCTGAAAGACTTTCTATATTACAATGCTTAAAATAGCTGTTTAATTTTGGTGTGTAAGCACGGAAGGGGAACAGCATCATGGTGGATTGACTAAATATTATAGAAGGATTTGAATGTCCTTCAGAGAAGCACCCAGCTCGGATTTCATGTCAAAATATTCCCTGATTTTGTAGGGATAACTGATATCTTTAAATCTTAGTGCTCTAGATTGAGTTTTTGTACAGTAGGAATGTTCTTTATTGTGCTGTTTGTGCTATGCTTTTTCTCATGCATTGCTCACTGAAAACTTTATTTTCCATTCAGAAGTGCAATTAGACAAAAGTTCCTCACTAAAATAAGACATCATTTTTCTCAAGCAGGCTTCATTTTGAATTTTGATGGCTTCCTGCTAAACATGCAAGCTTTCATTTCTATGAAATTAGTTCAGTATCTAAAAATCTGAATTAGTCAGTATTTTGTTTTTCATCATGTAACTTCAGCCCCTGACATACTGGTAAAGATTATATTTCTCAATTGTCAGCCATCTCTAAGAAGATCTTAATAGTAAAATTATGCTGAATTCTCAAAAATCTATGAAATTTGGATAATGTATGTGTAATAACCAGGGTAAAATGTGTTAATCAACATTCCTCTGTAATCTTGCAACTGCACATTGTATGTAACCATTGCCTTTTCTGTCTATTTTCAGTCTTTTATCTTAAAAAATGTGTTTTGTGTCGGTTATAGTAAGACTGTCAGCTGGACTCTGTACTGTGACAGCACCACAGTCATGAAGCCTCTGTCTTATCTGTCTCTGACATTATGTATCTGGTCTCACTTTAACATGTTCTCATTTGTTTGTACCAGCAAAGCTGACGAGTAAGGATCATTAATAGTCATTAATAGATCATTAATCATCATAACCTTGAAAAATGCTATCTTGATTTTCCCCTGTGCTACTTAATCTGTCATGCAGATATAGGTATTAGAGTGCTGGAGAACAGGTTTGCTAAGCAGAATTATTTCCTGATAAAACCTGTCCCAAAGTTATGCCAAGCCTCCAGATCGAAATGTCCACAAAAAGTCTGAAAATTACTTATCAGTAGTATGTGCATGAGGTAATTCTTTGAAGAGGAGAACACGTGGAGAGGTAACCGTGAGTTATGTTAACCTAACTTCCATCATAAAGGAGAAAAGATTTTCAACAAAATCATCTAACACAAAATTTATTTCTCATTTCTTTATAACACTTCTAACAGCTTTCTACTTTTCTACAAGTTAACACCGCGTAGGAGGTGTTAGCTTTGTGCTGCTTGGACTCTGAAACCTTGTCTCTGGGGGAGTGAGGAGGCCGTAATTGCTATGAACTGCTGGTGCTGATGCTGAAAGAAAACTTGATATTCACAAACCTCTCAGTAGAAGGTGGACTAGAGATTTATTAAATTGATACCTGTAATGCCTGTAATTGATTCCTTGGCAAGGTCTCCAATGGAGAGTGAGTTCGGTGACTTTCTTAAAAAATATTGTTCAGTAGATAGACAGGAAAACTGCTGTCAGTCACCGTGCTCCCCAGAAATCTGAGCTGTCAGGTGCCCTGGAGCCTTGTTGGTTTGGATGAACGTTTTAAGTACTATCAGAAATTGTATGTATCGCATATAAAAACAACCTTCAAATTTAGTCATAACACAAAGCATTATTTAAAAGACTCAGACCTTCAATGTGAGTAAATTTGGTGCCAAGACGTAAGAGAAAAGGATGCCTGACAAAATAGGAGATGTGTGCATTGGCAGTTTATGGTAGCAAACTCGTCTAGGGAGGAGAGGGCTCAGCACTAGCTTTCCTTGGCATCAGCAGGTTTTTTAAAAAGAACTTTCATGTTGGAAACTTTTTAATTGTTACAGTAAAAACATCCCTCACCTTTTGTGTTCTCCTGTTATATTTGAACTGCTCGTTGCAAATGTCAAATAAGTTAAAAAGAACTGAAATGGAAGATGCGGAATGAAGCATTCAGTAAAGAAAAAAAATGAAAACTTTAGTAAACAGCCTATCTTTTCATACTGTTTGAAAAATTCTGCTTGACGTGATATTTTTGTTCATTATAATTTGAAATGATAATTTCTTTTAACTGAGACTTTTTACCAGACAGCTGGTGTCTGTGCCAAAAGTTAAATCAGAAGACACACCTTGATGTACTACATTGTAAAATTGTCAGATTAAGAGATGGATTTTAAAACCACAGGAGTAAACAGAAGAGCTGAGCATCTTATTTGTTCCTGTTTATGATTATTTCAGTTTATTGTTTCTATATAGCATAATCTATTTGCATTTATTTTAAAATATTTTTCCTATTGACAACTTAATGTTTTTAAAGTAATTTTGTCCTATTGACAACTAAATGATTTTTATTATTATTATTTCTGGGTTTTGATGGTCCATAGGCAAGTATAGTTCCATAGTTCTCTGTTCTCCTTCTCAAGGACAGTGAGAATGAGGATTTTTCATGCTTGAGTTTATGTTGCTCCCTTTCTGATTTCTCTGGCTTTTCAGAATTTAAGTTTTCTGAAAGAAACTGGAGAGAAGAAGGGCTATATGAGAGCAAGGATTGCATGTTATCTTGATTTTGATGAAATAATTATAATTTCTTTTTCTAGATAATCTTTTTTCTCAAAAAAAATATTTGAACAGGTATTTAACAGCACTATATGTGAACTCTTTGTGGATTTCATTTTCCATGTTTGTTTGGGTTTTTCTGGGTTTTTTTAAAAGACATTGCAAGATAAAAGTTACTGAATAAAAACGTGCACGTGAAGTCACAGTGTGATGGTTACCTGGTAAGTTAGTGGACAATAACTAGTATCAGAGAGCTGAGAGACTGAAATCTTCTGTTTTGAATTTGATGATTATCAGCTTGTTTTTGCAGTTGTTTGGGGTTTTTTTTTTTGTGATTTTTTTTTCAGTTTGTGTTTATCTTTCTTCCTTTACTGCGAATGGATTCTGTTCCATGTCAGTGCTTCCTGTCATCTTGAACTATAAATATATCACTTTCCTCACAGTTTGGAAATTTAAAGGAATTCTGAAAATCCATCCCTCTCAGAGATCGGAAGCTACTGCAAACCTGGGTAAGCCAGCGTTGCTAGACCTATTTGAAGTAATATTGGTCGACAGTCTCTCTACCAAATCTCTTACTTGCCTGAAGTGTCTGTGAGCCAGTGAGTTCAGTAATGCTACAAGTCCGATCAGTATTGTTATTTTTCACCTAGGTATTACCTCTGCTTCTTTACCCTTAAGTCAGTTCTCTTCAGACCAATTCTGCTTAACGAAGTGGTGGCTGTTTTCTGAACCAACTGATCCCAAGTAGTTTCAAATTCACTTTTTATTTCTTCTAATGAGCCGTTTCTCTGTATTTAAATAGAAGCAAGCATGAAGAAGACAGACATTAAGAATGCTTAATCAGGGCTATAGCTGAATATATTTCCTTCTGATCTCAGTTAACTTGTGGTCTTTAATTTCGGCTGAACCTTTGTCTACAATAACTGTAGGAAAAAAAAATGCCTCCCTGTCCCCCAATGGAAGAGGGTGACACAAAGTTACATAAAAATGGCAGGCTAACAGTTTTGCAGTAAGCAAATGGAAGAGGAGGAGAAGCCATACACAGAATTTTTTATTTTGTGCCTTGTCTTGTTTGCTCTTCGTCTTACCTCTGAAGAGTAAGGATTATTTAAAATACTTTGAAGCTCCTCCTGTTGCGATCACGACATTCCCACTGCATTCCATTGCCCTGGTTTGTCTCAGGCTTCACCTATGTGCGGTTTTATTTCTATGTATTATGGTGTCTGCAAGTAGGTGATGTTATTTGTTTGTAATTCATATTAAAACCAGCGGAGCAGATAAAACGCAGAAAATGCAGAAGAAATTGAGGGGTAGCTCACATGACATGGACTTCCTACACAATAAAGGGCTTCCCCTGACCCTGGTGAATGCACAACTGTATATAATTAAAATTTGCTTTTTATTTTTACATTATGTAGCAGTTTTCAGCAGCACGTACCAAAATTATACAGAACCACAGCTGACATAATGATGGTTTTCCAAGTAATGTACAAAAAGCCTAGCTCATTTTTGAGTGCAGTCTGCATGAAATCTGAGCGGTACGGATGTCAGGATAGCTCTCTATTCATTATGTTGCATGTCAGAAGTTTTACGTGACCCTGAAATATAGTTCTTTTTCAAAAAATGTGGCTTTAGGATGGTATGTTTCTAAGTTTGAAAACTGAATTGTAAAACTTCCCAATGCTGAGATGTTCCCAATTTGAATGCCCCTTTTTCATTTCAAATGGTTTCTTGGGTCTCTTTCTGCTGTGTTTTAAATGTAGATGAGGAACTCATCCAAATGGTCTTTTTTTTTTTCAAATATGGCCTTTTATTGCTGGATTATGTCTAATACAAATTCATATGTGGATTTAGCCAAGAGATACAGCACTGGATTGTATTGCTGTATCTGACTGCTGGTATTGTTCCTGGTGATGATTGCTGTGCAGACGAAAAGCACTGTCCGCAGCTTGAGCTTGATTGTACACTCTGTCATAGAGAAAGTCAAGGGAAATACAAGCTTTCTTTTGTGAAGCAAACAAAAAAACCCTGTATGTTCACTTCAGCTGTTCCAGTAAGAGCAAAATAATCTCGGAAAATCGAAGAGAAATCAGACTAGGCTTCCTACTGCTCACCCACTTTATGCCGATCAGTCAATTTGTGTGAGGAACAAAAATACTCTGTAAAGAGTGTGTCCTCTGAAAAATACTTCTGACATGCTTATTCCAGCTTATTTCCTTGCCTTATTTAATTTCATTTTGTTATTGAAAGAAAAGCCTGACATATTCCACTGTGGCTTATGTCTTTAGGAATACTTAGGATAGTCCCACTGATTAAGATTTTCATACTCTTAAAGAATGTAATCAGCATGAAATTGCAAAAAGAAAGCCATCCTTCTATTTTGGCAATGAAAATGCAGAACAAACAACTCAAAATATATGTCTTCTATCTATCTTAAGTACATGATGGGTTAAACATTCGTGAAGTAATCATTATCTTTCAAGTGTGATTTACAGCTCAAAGAAATAAAAAATAAAATAAATGCTGTGCTGTTATTTTTCTTTATTATTGGAAGACATTCCATGGTGTCAATGCATGCAGAGAATGTTGGACAAGTATTTAAAGAGATTAAGCTACTGTTTGTGAAGGATTTTGAGAGAAAACTAACTGGAAAAGCTATTATACAGTGTGCTATTTTATATTTTAAAGGTTAGAAAAACTTACAGAATAGGTAACAAGACTGAGTAAACAAATACTTCAATGCCTTCTGGACTACTGGAGTGTTTGCCTAAATAAGAGAGACACAAGCTTTTAATTTTTAATACAAGTAAACTTCCTTTCAAGTACGAATTTTTGTGATATAGCAACTTCAGGTCACAGAAAAATACGGCTTCAATAAGCTTTTCAGGAGTCATCCAATTTATCCCAGACCCATAAGAAAGGATCAACTAAACCATTTATGATTAGTATTTGCTCTGTCTTCTAAATATCTTTGTATAGTACTTCAGTAGTTTTAATACTTCTTTTTACGGTTTTCCTAAGACATTACGTACACAGGCTTTTGGTTTAGTGTCATTTGTACTCGGTTTTCCTCTCCAGTTTATAATTGGCTGATGTTGTTGTCCCTGCCTTTCCTGCCGCCCAACTTTTCTGCTTCCAGTGAGGTTTTGATAATTTATATTCCTTTCTAGTTTCCTCTGCTTTCATCTCTTGCATTTTCTATCTTGTATTATTTATTCTTATTAATCTAGATCAAATCTCTACAAGTTTTTGGTTGGGTTTGGTGGTTCTTTTTTTTTAAACGCAGAGAAGTTATAAACTTGCAACTTTCTCCAAGTTGTTTTTTGCTTCTGTTTCCATTCATCCACTCAGGAAAGGACTGTTATTAGGGGGAGCGCCTACTGAACCCTGGACAACTTCACCAACGATACAGGAGGCAGACATCGTCATGGTGGGGGTGGGTGGGGTGTCCGCTGCAGAAGGTCGCATTCCTCTCTCTCAATGGCAACGTTATGGACTCTGTCTACATGAGTTTCTTCCAATGTAGCATTATTTTTCTTTCTCCCCAACCCCCCCATTTTTTAAAAAAAACTATAAACCCGTTCGCCAGCTTCACTGCACTGACCTGCAGACACATGATGGCTTGGACATATAAAAGGAAATGCACGAGAACCTCAGGGAATTTTATCTAGGAAGTTGCGTATCTAGTAAGAGCCTGACTTGTAGACTCTATCTTAAAGGATACTTAGCGAGACAAAGATGATGGGTAGAAACATCAAATTTTTTTATGCTTAAAAATCTTTTGAATGAACAAATGAACATTTTTAGCTGCATGTTCCATTCAAAAGAACGAGTCGCTGAGAAAGAAGTTTGTTGAAATTGAGTCATCTTCCACTTTAGAAGGAAATGGGAATCGTGGAAAAGGCTATTATTGTTTTGGGGTCTCCCCCCCCCCCCCCCCCGCCCCCTTAACCCCCTCAACACCAAATCTATTTAGAAAGAAGTGTACTTTTAGACTTAATAATGACTGAGGAGTTCTCTTAAGAAAGTCATGTCTCTACCCATCTACCCATCATTTGTGACCTGCATGAGGAGGTATGTGACGGGCAAAACGGTGAGTCTAACAAAGCTACAGCAGCATAGTGGGACTATGGGCAGAAGGTAAGAGTAGCACTGTGGGAATGACTTGCCAATGTTGGGTTTCAAAGTCAATGTAACATACTGAAATGGAACTATGAGAGTGAAAAATATCGGTGCACTAAGGTGAAAGAAAAAGAACCACAGACGGAGCAATTCTTCTACTCAAAGGCTACTTTAAATACTTGTCTCTAAAAGTAATGTGTCTACCAATCTTGGCATTAAAACTGGGTGTTTTCTGTTTTATAGGTTTTATATTATTGGTAGCAATTAAACTGTAATGACTTCTATCCATTAGTACTATGGGGGAGTTAAATCAACTGGAGTGTGCACTGGTAACAGCCATGAAGTCCTAGGTCACTGCCAGTTTGTTACAGTATTAAAGAATGTCATGGTGGGTGCATTTTTATGTCAGAAAGAGTCACGGAGTTAAGTAGGAGAACATTACTGTGTCGGGATAGTGGGAAAATAAATGCATAACAGCTGTTATTAGACACCCTAAGTACAAAATAAATCTGTTGCCAAGAACACTATTGTGAATGAAAAACAGAGAGAGGGAATAATCCCTTGCTAGTAGCTGTTAGCATAGCGAGGTAAGCTTCTTTCTGCCTTTCTGATGTTTTTAGGATTTCTCCACATAGACTAGGGACTCTTATACAGGTTGTTACTGTGGCTGAAAATTCAGGCGTCCAATCTTTATTAAGTCTGGTTTTCCTCAAGATTCAGTAAACTGCAGGAAAATTAGTAATTATGGCAGATTTGCAAATTGTTTGGCTTTGATAAAAATGTTGGTTCTGCCAGATCTCCTGGAACCTTAGAAAATTGGAGGGAAAAAACCCCAAAGTTACTTACACACTTCTGATCTGTTTGTAATTTCTGCTACTTCTTAATTGATGTACGTATGTTCCAATTTTTAAGTACTGCATTGTTGTGCCTGATCCATCATTGCCTTCTCTAGCTTCCAGAAACTGGTGTGTATGAACTGGCAATAGACATTTGAAGTGACTGTGTGGCCCTGTGAAGGACAGTGGGTTACATGTGAAAATCTGTCCCCTGAATTAGCGCTAACATGGGAAGTGTTCAAAGTCAGTCAGCTCATGTACCGCACACCTTTGGGTTCCCAGTTCCCATGGGAATGTGTCAGAAGACAAGCTGCTAAACTGAGTTAACCAAACACAAATTTGTCTTACAAGTTTTAAATTCATTCAGATGGGACATGAATATTTTGTTTCCTAATCTGCACAATTACCCTGGAGCTCATGTTGCAACGTGTCAGTACAATGACAGCTCCCTCTGAATGACAACTCGTAGCTATACTGAAAAATGACAGGGTTTGTAAACCAAGGTTGTTTAAAGAAAAGACTCGGTTCTCGAGTGACTGTTTCTCTCTGAATCATTACTGCATTTTACAGGACACTGTAAATATACTTATTTTTAAATGGATCTAATTGGCATGCTTAATGGACTTGTGACGGTGTATAACACAGAGTATGCTGTACTAGCACCTAGTAACGTAATCTTGTTGATGGCAATTACAAGATGCTCGGAGACATTCGACACATTCTACAGTGCAATCCATTAAGAACAAGTCAGTAGTAATGGGCATTAGGATTTGTAAGTGTTCACCTTAGTGGCAGGCTTTTTTATCATGCCTTTTGTTGTCACTCAGGCAGTTACTGTCACTAGCTTTTTTTTCCGATGGAGGCCTTATTTTTCAAGTGGCATAAGCCACTACTTGCCTCCCTGACTGTGCATTTGTGTGGAACTCTGTTACATATGATATTTCATTCTGTTTATTCTTAAGTATCTTTAATGGCATCTTGTTTAACAAAAAAGGTGAAATGAGTATTTTACACTCCTGAGTGTATGAAAGGAGTCTTGGACTGAACTGGGAAACTCTTACCTGAATTCCATCCTCATGAATGTAGCTAGAACTTTGAATATAAATCACCCTAAAGTTTGCTATGCGTTTTAAACATGAGTTTTGGAACTTAACTGTGCTATACATTGACATGTAATTCCAGCTCTTGGGACAAGGGATTGACTGTGTAACATTTGTACGGCAGCAAGAAATGAGCCTCTGCTTGTACTTTCAGACTAGGAGAACGGCTGCAAAATATATGTCTAATTCTAATAGTAATAATAATACTGTGTTCCCCCCTCAAAATAAGAAAAATAACTCACAGCATCAAAATCACGCTTTCAAAACGTTCAGAAAGTCTGCAAAAAGTTCAGAAAGTTTTAAGATATAGCGAGGCCGAAGTCTTAACATAAGTATGCTGCAGACATTAAAAAGACTAATGCTGTTTTCGTGCTGATTTCATTTTTCTTTTGTTGTATAAATACATATATATAGAGAGAGAGTACATAAAAAAAATATTGGAGATGATCCGAATTGGTTCATAAAACCTTGCTGGTTTGCAAATCATTACGATATTTTAACTGCATTGCCTGGTTCTGAGTTAGTATCTGTAGGCATCTTGCATTATATTATACCTTGGAATTGCATCTGAAACTTGTGGCTACACAATACCGTTCCAGGAACTTGGTATTTAATGTTGAAGGAACAGAGCACTTCTATGTTAGGTCTCTGGTATGAAATTCTGGTCATGGTAACTTCCGTAGCTTCTCCTTTGTTTAAATAATGCCGATGGTTTTGTCTTTCCACTGCACTTCGCTGGAAGAAGCTTTTTTTGGACTCCTTACTTTCAGCTGACCTTCTTAGAGTCTTCACATTTATGGCCATTGATTTCCTTGAGGTGTTCCTGCAATGTTTAAGAAATTCATCTCTAATTAATCCTGCCATATATATTTGGTACAAAAACTGAGAGACTTTGAAAGGAGCATTGCTTTCTAGAAAGTGTATACATCTATACATTTTACTCAGTGTATGTAGATATCCATGGTTGGTAAATATTTGGTATACTGGTAGTTGAAGAAGGTCTGTCTGAAAAGGGTGACGATTTTGGATTTCCAGTAATTAAAGGATAGTCAAATAATTTCACAAACATTAAATAACCTTAATGAACAAATAGTATTTCTAATGTTGAATAGTTGATGACTACAACTGTTAGTTTTCAGCAGCTGGAAAACATTTAAAATATCCCGATATTTTACTGCGTTAATGCTCAAACTATATTACTTGGGATAATAATAGGACTTGTAACTTGTGTTCTTATTACTCATACACCTATAAGATTTCCCACAGAGACTGTGGGAAAAAGTTGACTTTACCTAATTATCATTCTCAAGCTCCAGTAACTCCTTTCCCCCACCCCCATGCTATATATACTTTTCATGTGATGGGTTATAAAAACTCTTACTCTGAGGACTCAGTAATCCCTTTTTTAGTGGCATTGGTGCAAAATGTTCTGCAGTCACAGTATTGCCTTGGCGTTTTACATAAAGCAGAACCAAGTTTATATAATGGAAACAGAATGTCGAATGTATGGTAAATAGTATTTGTGATCTTCCTGCTCTCAAATTCTGTTACCTGAAATTGAACAAATTTTTTTGTTTTGTTTTGTTTCTGTTTGTGATCACTAGTTCACCTTTTTCCTCCGTCCCAGGATAACTGGTCATAAATGAATGGATCCACATTTAGTGAGTCCAGCAAATATTAGAACTGTTTTAAGTGTTTTTTAGAATCAATGACATGACTGAGACTAGATGACAACAAATCTAATAAAATATTGTATCTTAGAAAAATGTAAAGTTACTGTCATACATTTATAACCTAATGTAAATGCATGAAATAATTGTCATCATCACCTACATGAAGATGAAGAGCTTTTCCAGAACTAGCAAGCTTTTCCATCTAAAATGCTAATATTTTACCATTTCCCCCCATTTTTTGCCAAATAATATAAGGGCCATAAATGGATAGTGTGATATGTCTGCTTAAGCATTACAGTATTAACAGAGGGTGTTTTCTTTTGATTCTATATCATGGATATCAATGTCATTGTTACCTGAAAAATTGCTTTATAGCACTGTCACTTTTCCCTCCATTCCCCCACATATCTAGAAGTCAAAGTGTGTGGAATCAGATGCACAGGGATTGTCTGCATGTGTGTGGCTGGAATTTCATGATCATAATGCTGCCTTTTGCCATAAATATCTGAAATGGAGATTTGCACCTGTTGTCCTAGAAGACTGGGACAAAAGGCTGTCACCAGGTATGACAGCATTTGAGTGGAAATGTCAGTTAGTTAATTCTGTTCCGATAACAGTACTACCACATCACAGGGATTTGTCAGGAGAAAAGCGTCCATAGCACATTCTTGGTATAAAAGAAAGGTGAAGCAGTATTATCAAAACCACTTAAAATATAACAGTTTCAAGGTTTTTTGCTATGAGTCAGAGTATTTCCCCTCAAGCACATGCAGAGGGAGTAACATGAAGGTAAGTCTTGTACACATTAAAATTACCAAGGATTCTGGGCTCAAATGAAGTAACCACCAGGCAAGTACTTCACATCATATTTCATATTTGCTGAGTTGATTTGGGCTCCAAAACAAGTTGTCTGAAATTTTACCGGAGATGTAGTTGATGTCTGCATTTCATCTGACACACTGATATGGTACATCTTATGAAAGTAACATTTCTAGTACATCAGTAAACTAAATCAATACATGCTCACATGAGGAATTAAATTACTTTCGTGTCTGCTAAGTGCTGACTATTCTGCACACGTTAGGACATCTCCTTACTCTTGTTATGCCTGTTTTGTGGAGTAGCAGTTCTCATTTTGCTAATAGTTACTTAACAGATATTCGCTGGCAGCATTTGAAAATGTATATATTTCTCTAGATCTCTTATTGTAACTTTTTCTCCTCAACCTCATCAGAATGATCATGATGCCAAATTTGGCCTCAGAGCATGCTATTTTGTTGTTGTTGGAAATGTGACAATGACTTCAGTGTATTTGTAATCTTCCTCTCTTCCGTGGCTTTCCTTCTTTAGCCTTTAACTCCACAGCAAGCAGTCCGTCATCCTAAATACCATAGTTACACAAAATAAGGTTAGGGTTCCCATTTCACTACTGATACTGAAAAACATCTCCCTGTGAAACACCAGGAGCACCATGATTTCTTTTGTCGCGTTGGTGTCTTACAGTGTCTTTAGTGTCTTAGAGAAACAGCATCCAAAAGTTTGGGTGTGAGACACCCCATGTTTGGTAATCATAGGGGTGGGCCCAGCACCAGGGTAGCAGTTTACTCCTACGTGTGATTATTCCTAACTTGTTCTGTTAAAAGAAGTAATGCAGTTGTTGATACACTAAGTAGAAGAGTAACAGCTGCATGCTCGCTCTTCCATGCTGTTCTGTGTATTGACCGTCCGTGTGGGTGTGGTGTTCAGGCCTCACTGGCAGATGTTTCGGGTGACTTGTATATTCACAACTGGTGAGTCCCCAGATAAATTACAGAGGTCACCTCAAATGAGTTACATTTCTTGAAATAAGCTTCTGTAAAACTCTGAAGTGCCTAGGTGGCATCTTCGGAGCAGCCAGGCTAGTGAAAACGTTCACTCACCGCACAGCCATAATTGTCTTGTATAAACATGTCAGGAGTATCCTGAATAAAGCCTGATTATATGTAATGAGTAACAGAGAACACAGTTTGTTTTTAAGCTGCATATGCCTTTTAATTTTCCTTATAAGAAGATACACATGAATGTACTTTCACACAGCTCATTGGATTACAACTTGAACGGTATTTTAATATTTGTGTCACTTCAGCTTGAAGGTGTCATCACCGAAGTATTGGGACCCAGTCAGCACCCTAGTTAATGATGCATAGCTTCCTGGCTTAGCTGGAGATTTCACGATTCCTTCGGAGTACAGTTCTGTTGACTTGAAGGCCAGCTGATGCTAGGTAGAACATTGCCACCTTTTGGCCGCAAAGGAAAGACGTACAGTTAGAGAAGCAGCGTTATGCAAGCTGGGGATGCTGCAGCAAAACTACTTACTAGTATATTCATTTGTAACCAAACTGCTCAGTAGTGGCAGCCCGGTGCCGTGGAGGTTGTAGGCATCGTTTGCTTTGATTGTGTGCGTTTCATACCGTGGTGATGTGTTTATAGAGAATATATTATGCTACATACTAATTATGTTTTCCTGAGGACTGAATTACATATGCATTGTGAAGATAGTATGAAGGCTACCATGGTTACCATTGTGCACCCAGGAACTTATTTTATACAGTGCCAATTAATCTGAGGTAATGCCTGAGAGAGAAGAACGTTGAATAAGGAATGCTAATGTGTCAGCTGAAAGATGGAAATTAGATAGAAAAGCACAGCTCTTATTGAAGATTATATGTCAGGGTCAGCATTTATAAATGAATCCACCTGTAAGACTAAAATCAACAGTTCCGTCTTACGTAAACCCCCCCCTATCTTTCTAGGCCTAGCTGACACACAGAACACGCTGCTGCTTTATCAAGGATGTTCTCTGAATAGGAGGTTTTTTTCCCTTCTTCTGATTTTAATGCCACATTCCTACAGTTCAGGCTATAATTGGGTGTTATTGATATGTCAGAAAGAGGCTGCAGTTTCATGATGCAAAGACATCCAAACCCTACGCAGCTTATAGTTGCTGGGGACCGATGTTATGCCTCTGGCCAAAGACTTGCAGATGGGGAGGGCAAGGACTGAGCATCGTACAGCTCTAACTCTCCTGACAGCTCAGTTTGCCTCATGTTACAGCGCTAACATGGCTTCTCAGTCAACTTGTCCATTCACTGTGAGGTGTACGGCAAAATTAACGTGCCAGCTGTACACAGTGTGTGCTTATAATTCTTACATGTCTTTCTCTGTTTCCCGTTTGCATTGGGACAAATCATTTTAGTAGACGAAGAGAATCCAGCCTGGAGCATTCAGATCCAGATCATAATACAGTTCAGAATACAAAACACTGCTGTTCTAATTTCTAGAGGAGAACTTTGAGGAAGGGTCAAGTGAAGATGCTGGATAAGCTCCTGACAGAATTGCAGATTTCCTGCTTGAATGTTTTCACTGTATTTCTAGTATATTAACACAGCATAAAAGTATTGCAAATATCTGTAGAGCGGTGCTGTGTAGTGTGGCGTGGCTACACCACCTGATGCTTTTTTGGCTGCCTTGTAGAGTTATAGAGCAGTCTTGTAGAGTTTTGCTGTTGATTCTTGCTGCAGTAGTTATAAATACCTAGCAACAAATATCTAGCAGCCCTAATGAAGCAAATCACTTAAAGATTAACAATATCAACATGTTAAAGCTGTTGCAGAACAGGAAGCTGGAGACTAAATCTGAGATGAGTTTAAACCCTTTTAATCCTCAAATAGGATTCTTACCAAATTTGCAAAAATGTATGTAACGTTGAACACTGAACTTCTAGTCTTTAGAAAAAAAGTCTGCCATTTCTTTTGATTCACCAACGTGCATGAACAGTTGGATTTAAGTTAACTAACTTTATACTGAAACAGATGAAGGAATCCTTGTACCATTCTGCTGGCTGAGCGACAACATATTCTATGGGGCTGGCAATTTTTGGCAAAAGAGTAATGGTAACAAACAGTTGGGAGGCAGTAACTTCAGCTTCCACAGATGTTCCAGCAGTGAATAGTTGCCCAAGGCAGAAGCTTTGATGCTTAAGTGATGGAATGTTTATCTTAAAAACAAGAAATTAAGCTACTAAAATGCGTAAGCACCTTTTCCAAGTGTTACTTGTTAACACAGTTCATTGGCTTACGTGACTTGTAGCTGTATTATTACTATTTTTATTAAAAACTGAATTGCGCTTCACACTAAAGCACTTCAACGGAAGTAAAAGTAAAGCATTTTCAACAAAATTCCTTTATAAAATACCAAGTTTCAGTAACTTTCCACTCTTTAGTGGTATTCACTTTTAAACTGATTCTACAACATTCTTAATACTTAGTAGTAAGTATGGCTGAAGACGCTTAACTTTGCAGGAGTAATCACTGGACTGCTTTTACCTGATCGTGTAACGAACATCTCCCTTCCAATGCTTTGCAATGTAGTATGGTCAGCAGTATCTGTCTGTTAGATGTAAATCAGAAATAATTTTTGCCTGCTTCCATGAGATTCATATACATCTTCCTTTTGTTTCTAAGAACATGGCTTAATCAATATTTTTGCCAAAGCTTCTAATCCAAAGTAATTGTTCAGTCAAGGGAGTATAAGAGAAAAAAGTTGCAGTGGCTTATGATAATCAAACATAGTTAAGTTTTTGACAAAAATTGTTATAAATCATGCACACATTTTCTTTTTTACAAAAGGAAACTTGATTTGAAGGTATTTTCAGAAGAAATTTCAGGTTACTAGCCAAATGTTTTGGAAAATGATTAGCTGCTCATTCAGATCCTATGTATTAATCTTTGTGCTGAACTCAAAAAACAGCTGCATGGATGTGTAAAAAAAAAACTAGGGGCATTTCTTCATATCTGCTGAAGCACGTTCACATTTAATCATTAAGTTCTTGGCAAGAATATTTCTGCAGCCTATGTCAGTGGAATATATCAAGTTTGGAAAGGAATGTATATAATTACCTCATTATGTAATTTCAATAATAAAATAACTGAGCTGTCTAAATGCCTATCAGTGGAAAACCAATGGAGGCAGCTGATCTGTAGTTATGCATAAAAACTTTTAACTTCTCATTCTGATGAAATATGCGTATTCTTTGAACTTCTTCCTTGGTGAAATGGTTGCTTTCTATTAGTTTTTGTTACAGTGCTTCTAGTTAGTGCTTTCTTTTTCAGGGGATGGGGGTGGGAATCGTGTACAAACCTTTTGCAGGTTTCTTTGTAGCTTCAGCAGCAGAAACAGTTGACTTGTAAAGAAAACACTGTGCCGGACCAACTAAACAACTGAGGGCTCAAGGTAGGTCAGTTGTTGCCTTTGCTTGTAGGGTTGGGAACGGCATATTTCAGATATTGATACATCAGGCAAGGTAGGTAAGGCTTGTTTTGGAGCATCTGGTTCTTTGGATGGGTGGACAGACAGATGGAAAAGTTCTGAGTGAATGAACATTACTGAGGTTGCTCAGCAAGCTGGCACAATTTTGTTTCTCCGCTAGGAAGCCTGCAGTAGAGCTGAAGGCCTTTACAACTGAAAACCTGGAACTAAAAGGACAGAAGGTAATAGGGGAATACAAGGAAAACTATATTAATTAATATTATTTTTAGAAGATTAACTTCTAAATTAAAATCTTCAGATAACTAGTTACAGAGGAAGTTTACACATTAAGAAAAAGTAAGGAACAGTATAAAAGTAACTTACTCCATTTACAATCCAAGTGAAAGTACATGTTTCTTTCGCAATTTGTGATACTTTTAGAAATTAGGACTCATCCTACAAACACCAATCAATATGACACCAGTGAAACGGTAGTAGTTTGCGTGACAATAGCTGTTGCAGGGTAGTGTCTGCTAAATTATATTAAAATTACTGAAATGTTGAATTACTCACCTGTTGAGTAACACATAGAATTACCCTTTTGAAGAAGAGTGTCCATCGCTTCTAACAGTGTTAGGTTTTCCCTCCCACTCTTTCTGCTTTACCAATTTATAAATTCCCTCATTTCTGGCAACTTTGGTTTTGCACTTAGACTGTATAATTCAGCATAGTAAATAGCTGAGACTGGCAAGCAGTGTGTAACTGACTATATACCCCACCATTTCTTTTATGCTTGGGGGTAATTGTAAACACAGAATAAAACTGATTATTTCAGCGTATGTAACAATAGTCACACAAGTTGGTTTTAGTTTTAGATTTTGTCTATAGTCAATAGAGAGAGGACAGTACTCTGTATTGGTAAACCTCTGTTGGGGATGGAAGTAGCCAAGAACTACCATAACTACACTTCCAAAAGATTCCCATGAATCCCTTTGTGGTGTAGCACATTGTGTGAGTGTGGAAAAAGTGTTGGATTTATATATTGTCTGCGAGTTCATCACTTCACTGTTGAGTAATTTATTTATCTGCTCTCCGTGAATGATGCAGTTTGTTGTCATGCTTGATCGTTAACACTTTTTACAAGGTCTTTTAAGGCATAACTCCATCTGCAGTAACTTTAAGGTTATTCTGTCCTTAAGGCGGAACAGTAAGACTCTCCTATTTTCACTGAAGCATATGTAATGTAGAGGGAGACAGTGTTTCCAGTGAACTAAATTCTTCAGTGTGGAAGAAAAAGAGTCCCAGTGAGCAGACTTTTGCTCATTTACTCCCTGCAGAGAAATGACATTTGTTCTCTACAGCATTTTCTCTTGAGAGGACCAGTTATTGGCTTATGTCACAAGCAGTCTACTGTTCCTCAGTGATATATTCCTTAAGGCATACATGGATCACTTTCAATACTCAGTGATCCAAATTCAACTCTTATTGATTGTATGAATGTGCTGTGGCTGTGAGAACAGAAATTGTTCTTGTGTGTGTGTGTGTTAAAGTTCATCCGGTTTTCTTTCTGATGCGGTGCTGCTGGGCGTTTCTCCCACTATATGTTGTCTGTCTGTAGGTATGTGTATACATATACATGCTTACATGAATATAAGGCTTCCATGACTTTTCACTACTAACTGGCTGCCCTTAATTCTACCTAGCCTCCTGCCACTGGTACTGACTTGCAGAGTCTGTCTAGGTAATGAGAATAGCAAGGGCTCCCCTTCCTCCTTTACCCACTACAGCTGGTTTGAGGGGAAGTAGCAGACTATATATATAATAATAGACAATATTGCTAGCTTTTTTGTTGCTCTGAGGATGATTGAAAGCAACCAAATTCAAGACATATTGAAAGGGAAAAAATTACAGTTGAGAAAGTCCTGTAAAATTTGATGGAAAGCATATGGCTATCTCCCTACGTCCCTTATCTCTGTTATTGGAGTTCACTGTGACAGAAATTTTTTTCTCTCCTAGAATAAAGCTTACATTCCCTTGCCTATGTAAAGTTTTAGTATTTCTGCTCTGTTTTGCATTTTGAAGGAGCCTTTGCTGAGATCAACTGTGTAAGAGTATAGTAAAATAATTAAATGCTCTGGTACCTGTTGGGTTGAGCAAGCTCATTAACTTGGCTTGGGCTGTACAGCTGGATGTGAAGAACACACACAGTATGATACAGTCAGCTAGAAGTCAGTGCTGACTAGAACTAGCATTTTTGTTATTGAGGTACTTCTGTATTGCAATGCAGTTTTGCCAGGATTGAGCATCAAGGGAAACAAACAAAAAAACCCCAAAAAATAATTTGAGATCAATCTCAATCAAAGAATGCGGTGATAACCCATTTAGGAACTTACTCCAGCCTGGGCTCATGGCTTTCTTAGCCTTCCTGGTTAAATATATTATGCCAGCTGTTCTGGTGCTTTACACAGTACATTAAACAACTTAATCATATTGTCTCCTCTTTTATTAATAAATTTAGCATTTCTATTCTTGAAACAGCTGTTTTCTTCTCTTGCTCTATTTTGGTTCTTCTTCAGAATACAAATTCAAACTACTTTCCATTTTTTCTAGACCTGCCACTTAAAAATTTTGTTTTCCTATTTGATTGATTAACCCTCTTGACCAAAAATTGAGTGCTTTGAGGACCACTGTTATATTTTTCCAATAAATGTTCCCTTTGTTGTTAAGTGTTTCCCAGTATTCTTGAACATCCTTCTGGAAGGAGGGTGTTCTGGGACAGTATCTTTGAGACAGAAGAGCTTGTTCTTCTTGAAATTTTACTCAGTTTTTTGCTTTCATAAAGAACTAATTGCCATGGTTTCACATGTAAGTACTCATTCTGGATGCACCTCAATTTTTATACATCAAAGAATAGGATAAACTGTAGAGATGGAACTTTCAAGATGGAAATTGACAGGCTCTATGCTTTCCCCTTCTGAAAACCTCAGATGGAAAATATTAATTTAGCAGTTTCACGTTTTGGTCATAGTTGCAGATACTGATCAATCCCACCCATAGCTGCAGAACTAACTACTGTACAGTGAAGTCTTCTTCCCTTTAAAATCTGAAAAAGATTGGTTAAAGGAGATAACTTTAAATCTCAGGCTTAGATCAAATTCTTCAAAATTAATATTGTCTATCTAGACTTGTTTTAAAAACTCTGAACTTGTAAAGGCTAGCAAGGTTAGGGGTGCAGAAGAAGCTGGGAGGTGGTGACACAGCCAGGACAGCTAATCCCACCTGACCAAAGGAATATCCCATACCATATGACACTGTGCTCAGCAGAAAAGCTCAGGTTAAGGAGGAGGGAGGAAGGACATTCACAGTTATGGCATTTGTCTTCAGTCACTGTCACATGCGATGAAGCCCTGCTTTACAGGGCAGCGGTTTGGGAAGTTTTACCTGATTCATCTGAAAGTGCTGATGCAGGGATCCTTGTGACAAACTCCTGTTGCCACCCAGACAGTGATCAATCATCTGGCTAAAGTGATTTGATTCCACCATGGAAGTGCTACCATATGCCAAGATGATGATTAGTTTCATTGTTATTATTTATTTAAGCAAACAGTCTCTCTGTGTAGCAAGGAGGTAGGCATAGGATGAAGCTGGGGAACCATATAGCAGGTTAGAGATTCATTTTGTACTACTCATTTGCTTTAACCTACTCCAGAAGTAGACCTTAAGATTCTGCATTTCTTATGTGCATACTATAGTGAATATTATGTGGCAATGTCTGAAAGTGCAGTATATCTTAAAACAGGAGGGAGCAATTTAGAAAGAATCGCTTGTAGCTTTTTGTGTTTTAAACACAGCCTTTCCGGGAGTTTTGCATACTATTGTCAGGCCAAAACATCATTTTAACACTGTAGGAATTAATACAACATGTTCCACAAAGACTCGAGGAAGCTGTCTGAAGTTCTAACATTAGTAATGCTTAAGGAAAAAACTTCTGCAAACACTGCAGGATACTGCAAATTGCAGCACTGGAATCTATTTTATTTTAGCTGACTACCGTCTAGTGCTCTGCTGTTATTTTTCCTCAGATCTTGCTTTTGTGTGCTACACAAAGGAAAGCGTATGTTTTGTTTTATTGCCTTTACTGTGCCAGCAAATATGCAGAATAAGAATGACTGATGTTCTGTGAGATTTCTTATCTTTCATGATATGATTTCTTTAACAGCCATTCTTACTCTTCTCCCTACATATTTTTGGTGCTGAATGCAATTCATCATTTCACATCTTTTTTTCTTACTGCCATTCTCTGCATTTTCTACTTTTTCTGACTTAGAGGACGGCAAAGTTGTTGCAACCATCATTGTTAAGAAAAGGAAAGGCAGAATGAGAGCTTTAATTATTGTTAATACAGAACTATTTGATCACAGCAGATATTAACAAACATTTAATAAAGCCTACATATCCTTTTACCAGGAGATTACCATTACCTTTTACTCTGAGAGTCTTTCTCCCCCTCTCCCAGCTCCCCAGAAAAGGGGGTAGGGGGGGTGGGAGCACATGCATGAATAAGACACAGAGAAGATTGCAGTCTTGTCCAAGAAGAACCATACTTGGTTTGTTACTTCATTCTGCTTGTGAAATTCCTTGTTTCCTGTGCTGAGAATTCCCATAAGGGTTCCAATAAGTGGTAAGGGCTTGATGGTAGCTGTTGACTGGGCAACTGGAACACCTCCATCAAACTTACTTTACAATAAGCCACTTCACCGTAATTTCATAGTGTCAGTTTGTTGCACTGAATTTTGCTATTGATAAAAAGGTGAAGGCATTTTAATTGTATTATACTACTTACAGTTCATACTTTTAACAGAACTGATGCAGATTGTTATAGCAGGAGAGTGGCAGTGTTTACACTGAGGAGGTTAAAAAGCTCAGCTTCCAATTATGAAGTTTCTTTACTGCCTTAGGAGGTCACTACCTGTATAAAGAACTTACAGCAAAGGGTGGCAATGAAAAGGAATGAGTTGAAGTGATTTTTATAGAAGTCACACAGCAGGTCAGCGGTAGAGTGAGGAATAAATTTCAAGTCTCGTGAGTCCCAGCCCAATGTCTTTGCAGCAAATTCTGCTGTTCTAGAAATCTCATTACTTACTGAACAGACCAGAAGAATGTAAAAGTTGGGTTATGCACACTGTGCCAGTTGGTAATCACTGTGCTCTTTAATAACCCAACAACACTGTATTAAATCTAATTAACCTTCGCTTATCTCTGATTACAAAAAAAATCCATGAAAGATGAAATGTCATCTATACCAGCATTTTATGATCTCTTCTGAAATAAATACATCTGGAATCTAGTCACGGGAGAGCAGTAAGCACTCACTGGCAGAGACAGCAATAGAACTGTATCAAATACGCCGAAGGACTGGGCTGGGAGGGATGATTCTGCACGCTTCTCTCAGGTTTCCTAGTTCTCAAGATCTGGAGAGTGTTTGTTGGTTTGGGGGGTGGGGTTTATTATTATTATTATTTGGGAATATTGCCTATTGTGATTTTTTTATTTAAACTGGCTGTGTTTCAAAAGCATCCTATTATATTTCCAAACATTTTTTTAATCTTTTCCCCATTTTTTTTTTCCTGCACCGCTTGGAAATCACTAGGATTATGGTGTTTAGGTTTTTTAACCAATGGTCAGAAACCAAAAAAGTAACTTGTGAGTATGTTACTCTAACCATTCTGCAAAGAGCACTTGAAAGTTATAGAAAGAGTTGCAAATGTGTCATTTTATTTATACAAAAATTATACACAGGCTCACTAAAATGACTTTAGAATATCAGGTATAATTATTGTTCCTTTTCTCAGACTTACAGCACCTAGTCTAAAGCACAGTGGATACAAAAGCTTTCATCATAGGCACTTACTGGGGGAAAAGATCTGGCAGAGACCGGGTAGATTAAGTATCTAATACAAGATGTGGAAAAGCTTGTCTAGCTTTCATTAATGCCATCTTTTCACTTTGCCTCTATTCCCTCCCTGAAGGCCAATCTGTAAGTGTAGATAGACAACTGCAAAGTAATTTGCAGCTGGCTGACAGTCTGTAGAAAAACTTCATGAATTTCTAAAGTTTATATGGAAAAATAATTTTAAATTCACTTCTACTACGCCACCACGATCACAGGACACTTCACAAACAAATTAGGGTAAAAATACTCTTTATTTAAGGAAGGGCTTCCCATGTACCAGCGTATCTGAAGGCCCTTATGGCATAAGTATTTTGATGGATACATTAAACAGCTGGGATAAAAGAACATGGAGAATATTCATTCTAGTGCAGTTGGAGATGGCCCTAATCACCCCCAAAGCATGGATGAAACAGTTTTATTAGTTAAACTGTGTAACAGTTAAACTTTATCAGAAAAGAGGTCTCCAACATTTCCTCTGGGCTTCCCTTCTGAGCATCATAACGAACTCTGTTGACAGCTAGGGATGAAGACTGGGTTGCTGTTGTGATGACCATAATTACTGGTGGTAACAGACATGACCACTCTAACAGTATGTTATTTCTTGCTTTGTAATGCTTCACGTATCTGAAGTGCACCAACATTAAGAAGTTGCAAGGGAAAGATGGCCCACGTAGATCTGAGATGTTAGTTTAAATTCAGGTACTTCCTACGTAATAAAACTACACACAAATGTACGGACATGAAAACTTAAAATTTATCACCAGTAATATTACAGATGATTATATTTGGCACCTAGTGCAGAACATACCTATGAAACAGGAATTACTACCTAAATGACTAAAACTCCCACAGAGATGATGGAACGTATTTATTAAGCAACTGACAAGCTGATAACAAAGACTGATAGAACTGTAACTCCAGGTTTGTCAATTTAAAATAACAATACTAAATAAAGAGCATACATGAACATAAGCCTTAGCTATTGTACTGGGGTGTGTGGCAAGGTTTTGGTAGCGGGGGCTGGGGGGTGGTGCTGCAGGAGGGTGTCTGTGGGAGGAGGTCAGGGTTGCCCTGTGGCAAGGACAGTTGACTCTGCAATGGACCTAAACCAGGATGAGCTGAGCACGTCAGCAAAGCTGGTGGTGCTGTGTGAAAGCATACTTACAGAAAGGCGGAAAATACCAGAGAGAAAGAGAGAGAAGAGGGAATGAAAGAGTGAGAAGCAGCAGAGGGATCCCCAAGGTTAGAGAAGGGAGGAAGAAGCGCTCCATGATGCGGGAGCAGAAACCCCTGCTGCAGCCTGTGGAGGACCTTTTGTTGGATCGGTGGGTATTGCCCAAAGGAACAACAGTCTGTGGAGAATCCATGCTGGAGCCAAGGAAAAAGGTGAGAAGATAGGAGCAGCAGAGACCTGTGCATACTGATCAGGAGGTGGTGGTGGTGGTAGAGGAGTTGGGGGTGAAGGATTGAACTTGAGTCTGAGGAAGGGGCAGTGGGGCGGGAAGAAAGGTGTTTTAATATTTGTCTTTGTGTTTCTTACTAAGTGAACGTATTTTAATTTACAATAGGTTGTTTGTTTTCCCCAAGTCTGTGTTGCCTGCAACAGTAACTGTAAGCAATCTCCTTGTCTTTGTCTTGACCCACGAGCTTTCTTGTCTGTGTTCTTCCTGTTTCCACCGCTGCTCCTGCTGTGGAGAAAGGGAACAAGCAGCTGCGTGGGAGTCTGGCCATTAGCCAAAGCTGACCCATCACACCTAGAGAGAATTAATGGTCAAAACTGCATTTCAAGTTAGACTATGAAGGGAACGAAGTGATGAATACCTGAAAATGAGATCTTCCCAGTAAATAATCGAATTGCAATCACAGTTGTTGTTCTACATTACTGTAAAAGTAGTTGAAATATTGATTTGGTGAGCCATTAGTACATGAATTTATTCTGTGTCTGCGTTCTAAGAAATCAAATGCTCGTCAAAAGAAAGGCATTAAAAATATGATACAAGTCCTCTCCAAAGAATTGGTGCAACAACAGGCACCTCTTCAGGATCATATCCACAAGGACAACAGCAGCCCTTTCCACCTGATGGTCTTCAAATTCCAGTGCTGTGAGTCTTTCCTAGCCTGGCACTGTTGAGTCAAGTGCTCTGTATGCAGTGGATTACTGATTTCACTCCCTTTTTACTGTGCACAAATAGCACTACAAAATATAATAAACAGTGTAATTTTTATGTTTCAAATCTCTGCATTCGTTTAACTTATTGCAATCATAAATTGCTACTCTTGAGAAATACATTCTGAGAGGCCTAACTATGCACTTTTGAAAAGAAAATGAATTAATAAAGTATTCATAGCTTTTTTCTTTTATAGTCCCAGTGTAGTCAAACATAATTCTCCATGGTGTGACGTAGCTGTGTACTCTTCACAGTGATAATGGTGAATACTAAAAGGTGATGTTTGAAATACCTACCAGCTTTCCTCGAGTGGCCTGAGTATTTCCCAAATCACCTAAAAACATCTTGTTTCAAGAAGTAGGACACTGAAGCAAGAGTTACAGGATAATACAGCATATTGGGGTTGGTTTTTGTGAGTGAGTGCAGAGGAAGATGTGTTTAAAATCAACCATCTAGATGCTGTCAGTATTTGTAGTAGCTGAAGAATTATGTGCTATTCTGAATCAACAAAATTAATGTTGAAATGAAGTAATCTTGACTTGTGTTGGATTAGTCAGATTCAAAATCTAGAAAAAAAAATTTCAGATACTCCTTAAATTACGAATTTTATGGACAGTTAGAGTCTGTAAATTGTTCTCTGATCTGAGAACGACCAACTCAGCCTTACAATAATCAAAATAAGAAACTCTTGAAATATTGTCTCATTCCGTTTTAGTATCTTTAGGCACCCACAGTCATTTATGTCCTACTTTAAAGCCACTCATAAAATAAGTAATCTAAGGAGTGTTCATGAATCAACATATCTAGTAAGGTATGATTCATATGCAGGCCTGCTATGTCCAGGAGGAGGTGTTGTCATTACATTTAATTTTCTGTTTGGAAAAAAGGGACCACATTGGAATAAAATTAAATGGAAATTGAAAACTCACAATGAATCAGTCTATTGCATAACCTATGGCATACACAATAAATGTCATGAGGAAACACGAAATGAGAGGGTGGTTTGTTGATTTGTTTGGTTTTTGGTTTTAGGAAAGAACAGGTATGAATAACATGTCCTGGAAGAAATTCAGATTGGAAACTGCTTCTTAACTATTAGACAATTGAGGAAGTAGAATTACCTCTGAGGAGGGTAAGTGGAAAATTCATTCATTTTACATGAAAGGTACCACTTTAGGGAGGGTTTATATGATATAGTTGCCTACAGCAAAGAAGCACTGGGTTTGATAACCCAGGAAACCCTTTTCGTCCCAGTGTTTGGAACAATTATGCAGAAATTCCTCTTGAACTATGAGTTACAAATACGATGTATTGCCAGGGTCCTGAGGAGACTATGTTTATTTTAGTGATGCTCATAGGTATATGCAATGTCATCTATCCTGCAATTATACTTTTACAAATGTTAAATCTTTCAGGTATTTATGTGTGTTTTCTTGGTGTATTTTACTTTCCTGTGGTGAATTATACAGGCTGTGTAACATGGAGCTTGAAACCAAGGGGACGTTACTGCTGTGAGCTGGTGGTACAGCTGCTGCTTTTCCCCTACTCCCAAGGAAGTTCAGTGTGTAGCTAAGGCTGAACCCTGGGAGGTCACAGCTGTCACAGAGATCTGGATGTCAGATGACAGTGGCAAAAGGTGGTGTTTAAAGATAGGGAGAATGTCTAGAGCATGTTCTCTTGTTTACTCAATCAGAATAAACTCCTTAACTTTAAAGACACAGGAAATGGAAAAGAGCTCGGTTGTGCCATGGGCTTCAACTGTGTAAAGCTTGGTGCAAGTGTGAGAGTATAAACAGATTGGCAGTGCAGCTGCTGTTTAATTTTTCAGTATTTTGTTCCAACTGCTAGTAAGAGGCATCCAGATATAATTTACTCGTTTCTTACTTCTGTTGTGCTAGGAATTGCTCAACCAAATACTATACATAAACACACATCTGGCCTATGAAAAAGATTATTTCTATTTCTGACACGGGACTTGTGTGAAGACTTTTGTCATAACTTCTGGAACTAGTTAGATGGAAAGATGAAGATCCCTTGTTTAAATATTTTTTTAAGTAAACCAAGAAAATGCAATTTTTCTAATGCTGCGTGTGAGCTAGGGTTAAGAATGCAAATTGACTGTTTATTCTTACATATCAAACAGTTCAACAAACTGACAAAGTACATCTGAATAATGGAAGTATAGCAGAGCTTTACATGCCCGTAACACATCCACACACACATATATATATGTATACACACACTTAAGGATGCTTTACAGGTAGCCTTTAGCCAGTAGGCTAAGAAAGATAATTTCAGGATGTGTCTTAATTCAGTATGGTCTTGAGGAAAGGATGGTATATCAGATGCACATCTCTAGTGTCGTCCCTGAAAGGACCATAGTAGACATGACTAGATGAACTCTTTTCTGCCTTCTCCCGCCTCTTCTCGTGGGGAGTAATCTGGGCTCAGGTTCTGTTTCCTGCCGCAGGACAAAACCACAAAGCAGCCCACAGGTCTGCCAAGTACCTGTTCAAGTAAGTATAAAGCAAGAAAGGCTACATGCAGTTATAGCGAACAGAAAGTGAAAGGAGAAACACAGCCATGAAACTGCTCCTCTGTTATTAGACTGGATGAAAAGAGATGGAAATTTTTGCACATTTGCTCCCAAAACGTAGGTGGCCCACTGAGAAGTTTAAAATACCAGCACTAGGCTTTAATTGATTATGCCTGCATCTATAGCTCCCAGAGCTTTTCAGTTAAACAAAAAGATCAGGAAAAAAAAAGCCTATTACTGAAAATTAAACTAAGGTTCCAGAAAAATAACAGTTCATCAGTAGTGCTGTAAGGGTTGCGAGTTTTTGAGTGTGCAATCATAGATACATAAATATAACCATACACTTATGTCTAAAATGAAAGTTATAGGGAAATCCTTGCTATTATAGTTAAACAGATTTTTTTTTCCAAGATTAGTTTCATCAGAAAGTGACAATTTATTAAAAGGTTTTAAGAAAAGGTCAGTTTCAGACAAAGCTTCAGAAGGAAACTTATTTCAGGTCCATCATGAATTCCTGATAATGAGAGACCTAGCAGGCTGGTTCTTATGACATTCATTAAGGGGTGAGAGAGGCAAGATCTTAGGTCTGATTTAGTGGTTATTTCTGTCTTCTCCCTTAGAAAACTTCAGGTTAGCAGAAATCCAGAAAGTGAGTAAGGAAGAAAAAAATAATATGTCTGTATAGATGTCTTGCAGCAATTCTTCTAGCTCCAGTTTTACATGGGCGTAACCCCTCCAAACAATATCTCCCTCACTTTTTAACACTACCTCAGTTACTTTACAGCAGTTGTATTTTCAATATTGCCTCTTTACTAGTGAAAGTAATTATTTTCTGAACAGAGAAGTATGCAGTGAAGACAAAGATCACTGAACCCTGAAACAGCCATGCACATAAGTCTTAAGCCGTATTCTACTTTGTCATTAACTTCATTCTGTCCAAGCAGATTTGCTTTGTGCATGCTGAAGTTTTCAGTTCTGAGCGTTCTCAAGTTCTTCTTGCAGAATCAAAAGTTAAATCCATTACCTTTGTGTCTTACTAAAAAAATGCTATTTGTGACTGGAGAGAGTGCAACTATTTCATTATGAATGCAGTCAAAGTCAAGTGCCCCCACAGAGTGGCTCATTAAACCACTGCAGCCATGAACTATTCTCTTAGGCAAGAGGCAAATAATAGATTCAGCTTATAGATTTTTCTCTTATTTCATCTTTCTTAGATATCTTTATTTTCAGAGGGAATCATGTAATACCTTTACACTGATAAAAGTCAAAGCAAAAATACTGGTAGAAGAACTTGGTGTTTGAAAGCACCTACTACAGTTTGCCAGCATCTGAATTTTTGTCAGGTGTCTCCATATATTTGATTTCTGCCTGTAACAGCTGTTTCAAGTCAAAAGAGACAGGCCTTGACTTGTTTAAATTAGTACTGATTTGTAACTCAGTAGCTAAGATACATATGCGTTCAAATAAACATAACATCAATTCAGAGGTCATAATTACACTGTTCTTGGCTTCCCAGTTACAGAACTTGAGTCTTACTTATAGGCAGCACAGTTAACAGTATTCCATCTTTTGCTAGAGACAAGAACAGCATGTCCTCATGTAAAAAAAAACCAGAACATTTTCTTGAAGAAGCAACAAATTAAACCAGCTCCAGCTTTACGGTGTAAATTTCATCTAGTCTTTGCATCAGGACAATATGTTGATAGTGAACACATTGGGAGATGGCTTAGGATATTACTAGTTTAACAATAACAATAAAGTCCACATGCAGATGTCAAAAAATATGCAAGACAGAGCTGTAATAGCATGCTTTCACAAAGGTGTTCAGGAGGCCATAACAATGTATATTTCTTAAGTGAAGGGAGAAATAAATGCCATGATAAAAGCAGAGCTAGAGGCATACATTATTAGCCTTTGTTGCTATTTCAATACTTTAATTAGAATACAAAGGAAGACAAATAACTAAAAGCTATGCTGACAGAGTTATAGAAGCTTATGAAAATGTCTGTAACAAAACTTGTGTAGGTCTTTAGCCACGATAACAGACAATTAGGAATTTGTAACATTTTGGATCAGTGCAAAAACTTAAGTACTGAATGGCAAAGTATATTTATAGGCAAACAGTTATCAAAAAGGTGTTGGATACCTACTTTCAGGATTTTAAAAATGCCTATAGGCAACGTAATGGATGGATGGATGGATGCATGCAATTTTTGATTTAATTTTTTTTTTTTTATTAACTTAAAAGCTTTTTTAATCTCTACTGCTGCTTCTTCATTCTTTCTTTCCACATCTATTGTATGCTGTGGAACTCCCAAACTAAAATACAACATGAAAGAAATTTAAGTGTACACTTTATATCTGTGAAACTGAGTAGCTTTAAAGGATTTTAAAAGCCTCAACTCATATGTTTTGAATACCTAGATGATGGAGATATACACTACATCAAGTGAGACGTCATAACCTTTTGTCTCAAAAAACCCAAGAAAGCTTTTTAGAATTAAGTGGACTCTGGCTGCAGTGAGGTTTGGCAAGTGTTCCTCACTGCCACAGCACATTTAGAGCTAAACTGACAGTGCGGATTCTCTAAACATCCAAGCATAGCCAGGTTTATCACGTCCCGGTTCTTGATGTTTGTAAATTAGTCTTGCTTCTCTCTCATAAAAATCCTTGTAGCAGAACCAAGTATTCAGCAATTCTATGACAGCAGACACTATTATTTTGGAAGTACAACTATTTTTCTTCAAATTATCTTGTTGACAAGAGGAAAACCATGCTGAAGTCACTCAGAATGTTTCCTGCTACGTGATAAAAAAAGCCCACTCCATCGCTTGCAATTTTAACATGCTGTGCTTTCATGGATGAAAGAACTTTATAAACTGACATCTTTATACCACCTCATATCTTTCTAGCTCAAAAATATAATACTACAGGTCAGTTCTTGAAAGCAATTCCAGATCTGCTGAAAGGCTCAAAAATTAGTTTTTGTCTCAATTTTGACCAATTACTGGATTGACACCCTTCTCAGTTAAAAAGCCTCAAACTGTTGGTATAATTTGTCCATTACAACAGAAGGTAAAAATAAAATCACCATATGTGTTGCATAAGATTGAAGCTCTATCCCTCTGAATTATATTAAACTAAAATAAAATTGACATTTTTGCATTAGTTTTAAGTGTTCTGCTAGCGGATTCATGTTGTGAAGCATTACAATATAAGACCAGAAAATAAAACAGTATTCAGTCTGTTTACCTGCTTTCAGAATGAGAAACAGCAAGAGAGCAGCAGAATTGCTGCCCTTTACTTTTAATTTAAAACTCCAAACTATTAAAGTGTGTTACAGCTTGATGCAAGTGTATGTCCAGCAGCAATGACTGAAAAAACAACTGAAATTCAGGCACTGGTATTGCCCTCCCCCTTCCAGCAGACTTTTCAAAGCCTACAGTCCTTCCCCAAATGTATAGTTTGCAGTCCTACCAGCGTGCAGTAAAAAGAAATGCCTGTGTTCCCATAAAAAGCACACCCCCACCCCCAAACACCAAACAAGACCCTAACACCACCACCCCCTCCGTCCCCAGATTCCACACATTTCTTCAGTGCAGCTAGAAACCCACGTCCCAGCTGCAGCAATCAGAATTCTTACAAAGCTGTATGGAGAGGAGAGGGGGATGGAGTGATATTTTTTGCTTTGAAGTGCAGGACTTCAAACAAAAAGTTAGACATTCTACAGTTTTGTCTCTTGTAAATTATTTTAAGTGTAGTGTTGTTTTCCAGCATTCGAAAGAAAAGCTATTCTAAGCAATGCACTTCCCCTGGAAAGTACTGTAGTAATGCTTTTGAGTATAGATTCTGATTAAACAGTGGCGAGCCTTGCTGTCAGTAGCCTATTTGCTAGCCTCTCTGCAGAGACAAACAGGGATTTTACATCTGTGCTTTTCTCTAAAAGCAGTTAGTGACATATGAAAAGATTTGATTTGTAAATGTCTAAGGCAATAGACTTCATCTTTATAGCATACAGAGAAAGGAAGCATGAAGCAGTGAATTGCACAGCTGCCTAGAGAAGAACCACATTCTTTTCGAAGATCACCATTTATCAGACAGATGAAACAGGAATATTTCGGTGAGAATTGTCTCAATAGCAGTAGAGAATGTATATACTACCTCCTCAAGCATGTGCGCTTTTAATGAGTTTCCACCTGCCAGCAAAATGTGAAGCTCTGCAGACTTCTTCGCCGCCCCCCCCAATGCTTTATTTTTACTTGTTAAAAATGTAACATGCAAACAGTCTGCTCTAAATATATATCGTGTGTTGAATTTGAATCCAATATAGAAAAAAAGCAGTCAATAATCACTTTTTAATTTTTTTTTTTAGTAAGGATCAATAATCACCCTTTGGTTTTAGTAAGAATAAGCATCAGTAATCACCTTTTGGTTTTATTTATTTATTTATTTAGATGGCTGTGGACATCTAAAAATTCGTATCTGTTAAGCTTTCTATGTCAGTGAATATGTGATATGAGATATAACATAAAGGGTAACTACAGCCATAATATGCTCAAACTCATGGCAAATTTAGGTATCTGCAGATATAAACACCAAGACCTGAGATGAAGAATCACTTGGAAAACTATTTATACTTAATAAAATTGCATATTTGGACAGTGGTAGCCTGTTCTTAGTAGGACACATCTATCACCAGCTTGCAAAGTTTTAAATGAAAGCTATTTCAAGGCATTAAATGTTCCTCCTTTAACTCTGCTGATGCATCCAATGCACAGCAATAACAGCATAGGTGCTACTCTTACAATTCTGAGAAGTTCAGGCATTGGGGTAGGTGGAAACTCTTTCTATTTTTAGAAATGCCAAAATATTTCAACCTAAATGTCAGTCAGTCAGTATTCAACTCAGTTATAGAAAACAACAAAGGAAATAAAATTACAGACAGAGCAGTGTTAGTACTTAAAAAAAAAATCAGTGACTAACACTGAAAAATATGTAAAACTTCAAACTGAGATAGACAAAGAAGATAACATTTTCCTTTAATAAACCGCTTTTAGATATTGACTACTATTCCTCTTCGAAGAGTTTTGTTAGCTATCTTAAAGTAACTGTCCTTTGAGCATAAAACCAGTAGAGACCAATTAAAACACAGAACATTCTCCAGTAACTTACATTGGACAGCTAGAACTGAAATATTTTTCTACAGCTTAGAAAATCAGAGTGTTCTGGAAATTGCATACTCTGTTTGATCTTTTTACAGATAAATGGGCAGAAAACTCAGAAGAACTAGCATTTATTTGAAAAAATGCTTTTTATATCCAGTCATAAAATATGCAAATACATAAAATCTTTCCCTATCCCATGTTTAAGTCATCTGAAGCAACTCACCATGTATTTCTTTAGATTTTAAGTCAATCTTAATTAAATGTTTCACTTCTCATGAAATCGAGAGACCTCTCAAAACTTCAATCAAATATTTGAAGAAAAATTTCACAGAAATACAAAAATTAAACTTGCATAAGTTACTGTTTCTTTCAAAGAAGCTTTAAGCACTTGTTACTTAAAATCTTTAGAATGTGAAGCTTAGTTTATAACATTGCCCATAGGAGTTCAAATTCTTTGGCAGAGTCACCTTGTAATGTGGTAAGAATCAGAAACACTTATTATTTAAAGCATCCATAATATTATGTTTGGAGAAAAATGGGAAAGGTTGGTGGGGGTTTTTTTTAAGCATATGATAAGGGTTTTTCAATAAAGTATTTAGGTCTGCAGTTGTTTATCAGGACTCTGATGTCCATTTCTTTGCTTTTGAGGCTTCAGTCAGTATAAACACTAGGCAATGTATATTGTCTGTGCTCTATTATGCATTAACCCATCTTTGGTTACTTTAAAATTTGAACAGCTTTAAGGAACTTGTAAATTACATAACTATATAAGCACAGCTAGACATATTGCTAATAATGCAACTCTTTCTGTCCAGCAGCAGTAAAAGACGTCACCATCTCTCTGGCACAGGCAACACTGGCAGTCAGTTTAGTAACTATTGTGTCTGCTGTTGTCCAGCTCTAAATCCAGACTCCAGATCAGGGGTCCTCAAACTTTTTAAAGAGGGGGCCGGCGCGGATGAAGTGGCAGGCAGTCATCTGCGGCTGCTTGGTTTCCCCCCCAACCCCCGGGGTGGGGGTGGGGGGTGGGAACAGGAGGGTTCTGTAAATACCGGGGGCTGGATTGAGGACCCTGGGGGGCCGTGTCCAGCCCGTGGGCTGTAGTTTGAGGACCCCTGCTCCAGAAGATAATGTGGATAAATTCTTTTTCCTGTTTCTGAAACTTGATTCTTTCTACTGTGTTCTTTCCTGATCTTCATTCTGCCCTTCTTAATCTTCATTCTGTCAACTGCAGTCTGAAAGTCTCCTGGGTCCCCCCATTTCCCCCTCCTGAAATTTCAGGCTCCTCTCAGCTTTTACTCACCTTCATATCTGCAGTCCTCTTGAATTTTCAACCTTTAACTTCCATTTCTAATATTTCTGCAGTTACTCTCTTCCATTCCACCCCATTTCTCAAGAGTCCAGTCAACTGCCAGTGCAAAAAAAATGTTATTTGTTTCCTATGCTGCTGAAAAGTCTTGAGCTATGTCTACACATCACAGAAGGACCTCTTATTTCACCACTTCTGTTGTGTCAGCAAATGCCATGAAATCTAAGCAATCTATGCAAGCTTTATATCCATCAGGCACTGCCTCATGTGCTTTTCTGTTGTTCCAGCTCTAAAACTAATGGTCCCAGACCAAGGTCACACTAGCTGTTGCTTTTTTAGGCTTATGTCCCTTACACACAGACCATGCCCTATTAACCACGTTCATTTCAACCCGTTATTTTTCTCCACTGTGTTAACAGGGGATTACCAAGACCACAAGCTCCCAGTTCTAACCAAAAGCCCTTTCCCTGCACCCCTCCTTCCAGCTCTAAGCATCATGGAGCAGCTGTTGCACTCCAGGATGGCATGTTTCCAGTTCTTTCACTTTCCAAAGCTGTGGCAGTCGGTGCATGCTCAGTTAGTCTGAAGAGATAGTTCATTAAGAGTCTGGACATGTAGATGCTGAGTGAGAACAGACAATATCCAGTCTGCTCAGGCAAAAAAAAAAGTTGTGAAGGGCTTGCCTACAATAACAATGTATCTTTCCAAGAATTAACTGAAATTCTTGGTCTTGCAATTTAGAAAACATGGGTAGGTTTTCATAGGGTCAGCAAAAGCATAGTAGTGCTAAGGGCCATCTAATTAAGTTTCTGCGCCAAAGTGTGATTTCCAAAAAGCAAAGGCTAAAGAGAATGAAGGGAAAATAAAATCCAAACTAAAAAAAAAACCCAACAAAACAGCATTATACTACTTCCTTAGATTAACTCTCAGAGACATTTGCAACTACTTTGGCTGAAATAATAAAATAAGGCAAAACATTAAAGGGAATATATCTGTGTGTTTATAAAAATCTAGAAAAGCCATTCAGAATGGAAGAATTCACATAGCTGCTTGACAAAGTTATGAGCTAGTGAGAACTATGTGTTACTAAAAAAAGTATCAGAAAACATTAATGATAGCCATGCTGACATGCCCACATGAAATGTATACACTATCAAGACAGCCAATAAAAAATCTCTTCCTATGGGGCTGTGTAAAGTAGTCTAGGTCTTCAGGTTTTGTAAAATGGAAGCCTATTCGCATTCCCAAATGAGTTTTTTTGGGGAATAAAACCCAAACAAACTCTACACAATCTCATGTGTGTTTCCATGACAAGCAGCTTTTATTTGCATTGTCATTTCACAGTAAGCTTTCTGCAGCAGAATTGTAATGACCCCCAGGGAAACGCATCAGTTTTTCTGTCCTTAGAGAGTACATTTATGCCATATCATTGCTACCTTAAAATACATTGCTTATTGTCCTCAGGAGAACATTTCAGTTTCATTACCCTGGCAGCAGCTTCTTCCAAAGATATTTTCATCCTCAGGAAGAGCTGATGACCATGCTTTGTTGATAAGAAAATCAGAAGATTTTTCACAAACATTTAAATTCAGCCATACTAGAAATTACTTATCAAAGATGCTTTCATGGGCTGATAAGCAAAGCATCGTAGGCTTTTTTTTCTGGGTTCACAGAGGTTTGTGTTAGTGGAAGGAGAGTGAACTGGAAGTTGCTCACAGAAGTGTAAATAAAACCCCCAGCAACCTAGTGAGGTAAAACTGGGCATCCCAGAGAAATCCTTTATCTGTTCCACATGCGCTTAAGAAATCTGAAGAATATCTTGTGCTTTAATATATATATAAAAAAAAAAGTTATTAGTGCCAGTCACTCCTGAGACTAAGGTAACTCAATAAACTAAGGTAACTCAGGGCAACCTGAGTATTTTAGACCTGAGGGGTATTAGACTGAGGAAGGATGAAAATTGAATCTATCCTTCATCCAAGTTAAATTGTCAGTGAAACTCACCATTTCACTACAGCTTTTTAAGATTACATTTGTGTTTAATCAACTTTATTATGAGAACAGGGATAAACAACTTCAGAAAAGACCAAAACCCAAAATATTCTAGTTAAAAAAATGTTTGAGAAGTATTTAGGGGGAGATGAATCTCCTCTGCAAAGCATCATACAAATCATTGGAATAAAAATCCCTCTTTCCACTTTCATTACTAAGGCAGAAAAGAAAAGCAAATGGAAATGGCTCTGTAACCATAGCAACATTTGCCTTTTTTTTCCCCCAAGAATTTCTGAGGCACTACAATCTGGATTCTGCGTTCTGAGTATAAAGTTTGTATGAAGGAAAAGAATAACTTTATTTTGTTGTGTGTCCTTATGATAACTTTTTAAAAGATTTTTTTTCAGAACAGAAGTAGGTTAACAAAGAGGTCACATGCAAACAGTAAGAAATTTAAGTAAAAAAGAAACACTGTCAGGAGATGCTATTTGGAAATTATTAGTATGTCTGCAAACATACTAATTCAGAATGGTCAATTTAAGAAATCTGCAATAATGACAGGAAGTGTGGAAAAAATAATTATTGTTTCCATGTAGCATCAGCTTAATCAGAGAATGTTTTTCATAATCATGAATATAAATTTCCTAGATACTGCTGCTTAGGTCAAATATGAAAAGCTTTCTTTCTGCCTCCCTTCCCCTTACTGGGCACATATAATCTCAGTTTACATTTATTACAAAGAAATGTAGTCACAGTAGCTTACAAGCCAGTTCTTTTACCAGACAACCCCTGCCCCACCTTAACTCTTCCACCTTACACTTAATAGTCATTGTTTATGAAAATCCATGCTCAGAAATAAAGATACAGTCAAAAAAGAAATACACAAACTACTTAAAAATGTTTAGGATTTGAATGTATTTAACCTTCAATATTTTTACCTGAGGCAATCTGAACTTATTCTTTCAATATTCCAATATAACCAAAGAGCTCAGATAAGCCAAGGTCACTGTTCAAGGGTTCTAGGAGGTGCATTGGGTCTCTTTACAGTATCTTGACAGGTAGCAGCAGAGAGAGAAGGGCACAGAAGGAAACTTTAAAATAGGTTATAGTCATCAGGAGAAAGAGTAGTGGAAGGAAAAGGACAGTAGCCAGCAACTGGAAGACATGTTCAACAGCTTACACAACTGCAAATACAGAAGTCCTTACTCAAGTTACTTTATCTACATATTTCATTTCTATTTGAAGAGTGAAATAGTACAATAATGACACCTACATTACAGTCAGTAAGGCACTCGAGTACCACCAAAATGGCAATCATAAAGCCATGATAAATACTGTCTAGAGATCCGTACATCTTGGGTCAGCATGTTGATAAAATCTTGCATCTAGTTTGCTTTTTTTTTATTTTATTTAATATTTCTTGTTAGAGCTCTCAATTAGGAATATTTTTCAAGGCTTAAGGTGGTCAAATTTATGTGATTTATTACCTAATAAAAGCAAAGCATTAGGATGTTATGTAAATGGTATATAGCTCCCCTGAGGCAGCTGTTCAGGCAAAACCATGTTACTAGTTTTTCTTTTGGATATATGAGAAGTTATATATCCTTTAAGGACTAATCTGTGCTATACGTAGCTAGATTTATTTGTATTTACATGAAGGTGACACTGACAACAAGAGAACTAGAATTCCTGAGATGAAACATGTTTTAATGCATCACACCAAATGGGGAAAGCATCCTTTCAAATTGTTATGAGAATATATCAGAAAAGAATACATGATAAAACTCTGCATGTAGCTGATATAATTAATTTATCCTGGCCATTTCAAATGAACTGAATATTTGACTTCAAACGAGCACAATCACACATGCTGCAGCCACGCACGGAAGCAAAGAGAATGTATTTCCCTTTGGGATCTCGAGCTGGGTAAAGTGGATGTTGTAAGGATTGGCCAAATACGCCCATTGACTATATCAAGGCTTCAACTACATCAGTAAAAGGAAGTTATTATCCCTTTTGATCTACTCTAGTATGTTTCAATTCAAAGCTCACTAATTTACTTCAGGCAAAAAGTGACTATTTAAACTGTTCAGCCTGATTCTGCCCAAGACACATGAGATAGGATTTGCATGTGCTGCTTAATCAGCAGATTGCTGCTGCATGACAGTATAATCCCCAAAAAGAGGGCAGAGACAAGCAGCTGCAGCTGATAACGTTTTGCCTGCACAATTACCTCTGGAAGATACTCATCCGCTGCTTTGCTCCCTGTGAGCACCCACTAGAATCAGAACAAAGACGAAACGAAGTTTTGGAAGAATGTCTGTGGAAAATCAAGGTATCTGGCCTTCTGGCAAATCTTCTGCCATGTCATCTTATGTAAACCCTACTTCACATTGCAATCTCATCCTCATGATAAGTAACAGCCAGGTTACAGCAACTACTTGAACTAGAAAATAACAGATGTACTGACTGAAATCACTGTCCATGTTCACTTGTGTGCATGTTAACAACAGGATTTGGTTTCAGCAGGGAGGCAACACGTGTAGAAACACTCCTGATGGCAAATGCAAATGGTCCTGCCTTGTGTGCCAGTAATTTACTGTGATTTTGCCATCACAGTTTTCACCAAACTCCCACCTCTTCCAGTACCTTTCCCAATAGCATAATCTCTGCACTGCTCTGACGGGACAGACAAAGAATAATACTTTGCTACTGCAACAGAATGGACTGTGCATAGAATTTTTTTTCCAAGACAGAAAGAATGCTGATGGCCACTGACTCGGCTTTGCTCGCTTGCTTATAACAGAAAACTTTGTGCAATCCCTTGCAACTGCTGGCTGTTTCCTCTCAGCCAACAAATTCTGTTTGCATAACGTCCTTGAGGTGATAAGCAGCCGCTCTTTCAATTATGCAACAATGGCAACTTCCATCAAATACTCATCACATACCAGCTCATTCGTATCAGATCTTCCTTTTCTAAGGCTTATGATTCTTAACCCATTCTGGTAGTTTCTAATAACAATTTTCTCCCTTTTCCTACTCCATTGATTTTCCATAATGGTAAGCTCTCTTTTTCAAACTCATAAGACAGCTTCTCGTGAGGAATGTTAGGAAAGGGAATTCCAAGGTTTTAATCAAGAAGAGATAAACTCACAATATCATTATCACTGAACACTTTCAACGTATGAATATATTGCAGCTTCACAAATGTAAGTTACATTTTATTTATATTATAGTTGTAAGCAAATGGTAACATGCACACAACTCACTTATTTTCTTGCCTTTCTAACATTTGAAACTTTAAATTAATTTTAGGCTATGCAGGAAGCCAGGTATATGTATCTGACTTTTTTTTTAAATAAATCAAGGCTAACTATGAAGGCAGTTGTTTTGCAATGATGGCAAATTTCAGAAACATCTGAATAACTCAGGGATATCGCAAACTTCAAAATCTTAATCTGACTGAAAAAAAAATAGTCCAAGACCAGCTTATGCATAAGCTTCTGGAAGTAATTATTTACACTTGCAAAACATTTTAAAATTATAAACTGTCAGATTGCATAAGAAAACAAAAGTAGCCAACACTCAAGTAAGACTTTAGCAAAAAAGCATCTTTCAAATACAGTTTACAGGCATATCATATAACTAAACTTGTCTGAACCAAGTGATGTATGTTTACCAGTGAGGACTAAATAGACTACATGCCAAAACCTGCCAAGATATCAGTTCCACAAGACATGACATTTTCAGAATCATCCCCTCACTTTTTTTCAAGAGGAACTTTTTATACAAATCACCCAAGTAAATCTTAAGTGATGTCTATTTAGCCTGAATGTTGTAATACGTAGAACACTGACTGCATTCAAAAATACAATAATTTTTGTTTGTTTGTTTGGTTTAACTTTATCATTCTTTTTAAATTAAAAGAGAGACACTAGGTGAGGAAAAATATCACTGTTATTTGTGAAGGAGCTGGCATAAGTGTAAAAATAATCATTTGTAAAATGGTATAGAGGGACAGCAATGGCAAAAAAACCCCAAACACCACTCCTAAAACCCACCATGAATAACATTCAGGATATAAACTTAGAAGAATTAGAAAAAAACCCACAGTTGGAATATGACTTACTCATTATATTTTATTATATGGCAGATGTCAGCTAGCAGGAAAGTAACAAAGAAAGCACAGAGGACAAAGTAAGGGTGCCTTCCTTCCCTGCAACAACAGCTCCTAAACTTGTACCAACAGTTACTATGCTCAATTTTAGATGTGAAAGTTGACATAAATCTATTTCTATCAAATCACAATTGATTTAGTAAGCATTAATCAGATGCAGAAGACTTTGCCAAAATATTAAATTGTTAATTGAAATAACTAATTGCATGTAGAAAAGCCACCTACTGTCTTCAAGCAACCTGTTATAAAAATACTGCTGACCAGGGAATTAAGTCTGTACATGAAACAAAATGTGCTGACTCAACAGAACCTAATGGACTATAAGGGGAACAATGCATCAGGTAGTAATGTCTCTACCTTGAATCTCTTTTTTTTTTTTTTAATTTTTTTTTCCTTTTTTGTGCATGACCCAAACATAAATGACTCTATGACAGGTAGACACAACAAGCTATTAAGCCTATTGTGCTAATCATCCGCAAATTACACTGTAGTAAACCCAAAGTAAGTCTCCATGCTAAAGTTGTTAAGACCTTCTCTGTCAATAACCTGCATAAAATGAATTATACAATTATACCTCAGCACAAACTGTAATGACTACAAATTACAGCAGTAATTGTATTACACAGCAAAGCGATTTGATTAATTGCTTACAAGGCCTAATTACTAAGGTGAAATAAGATTATCTCTATATTCTATCTTTAGAATCTATTTTTCTGAAGAATAGTTTGTTGGATTTTTTACCCAATGTCCCATTGCCCTGACTGCCAGAAATATTTAATGCATTTTTGGGGGTTTAAGTCATAAGCATCATCTTAAATTACTGATGGAAGTCTGGTAAGGTCTGTAAAGAATCAGGAGGCATCAATACTCCCAGAAGATGAAATAAAGAGAAAATCAGAGATAAACAGAAGGCAACCTTATATGGCAGAGAGCTCTTTGTGGGTATCTTGATCAGCAAGGACAGGGAACTGACCAAAACATATTACATTCACATTTCTATTAGGTGACAGTTCATTTTAATTTCATTGATTGTTGTTAAGTAAGGTTAACAAAATAGCCTTTACTACTTCCCAGGGGAAAAAGAACTAGGACAAGCCAGGCTAGGGTGATACCTCATGGTCTCAGCTTCCCATCCCAAACAAGAAGCAGTTAGGTTTGGCAGAAGAGCCACTCTAGGCAGTCCCTCGCGTGTGAGGAGTGCAAGGGCTGAGATAACAGCTGAAGACTTGGTGGAATGGGCACAGCGAAGCATCTTGAAGTCAGCCAACACTGCTTGGCATAAAGTTCACAAGAATGGCATTCTATCCTAAGCATAAGCATATGCTTAAGACATAAGTAAGGGCTCCCCTATCTAATATCAAGTCATTTGTGCTAAGCTACACAGTTGGCAGAACAGCACAGACATTTTTTTGCGAAGGACTGATTTGTCAAATTTGGAAGCAATTGCACAAGACAGTGTAAAACAGAGAAAAATATCTTGCTTGTAGATAACTTGTTAAAGGTTCTTGATAATGAGAGAATGAGTGGAGATGACCATTAATAGCATGCCCCTAAATCCATCCTATTGTTGCCAATAGTTTTCGTAAAGCCTGCTTTACTCTGTTAAGATATTTTTTACATACCAAGAGGTGATCAGCTATGAATAACAGAGAAAGAGGGTAACATACACAATACTTCCAGTTTGTGTCCTAATGTGCACCTCTATTCATTTCAATCAGAGATTTTGTTGGGGGTTTCTTGTTGCTTTTGGTTTTGTTAAATAGAGGTCTTCATTTTATAAGCCTACCCTATTCTCCTCATTACAGAAGTTTTTTCAGTGACTTCCAGCTAGACCTTTCTGTTCTTTAAGGGCACTATTAGATAACTCAGCTGCCATAGAATTCAGTTATCCTCATCCTGCAGTAAAATTATTGAAATCTGTGAAATTTGGTATTTGGAAAGATAGGGCTCATAGGAAAAAAAGCTTTAAAAGTTCTTTGGTTGTTATTTTTGCTTAATAGAAAAAACTATTAATTTATTATTAGAACAATCTCCTTAATCAAAATACTGATTCAGCTTGCTCTTTAGTAGTTGATTATAATGCACATCATGAAAATCAGGAAAGAAGCCAGAACAGCTATTGACTTTATTTTGGAATAAGCTAAAGATCACCTGAGAGCTTTAAAATTCTGTCCTTCAGTATGATCTGGAAAAACAATTTTCATCATCCTCAAACAAGGATGTTGGTCACCAGAAGAAGCTATGTTATTTTACCTTTACTTTTCTTTAAAATGTGCTTTGATAATGTTAGCAATACTATTTTAAAATGCTAATATGAAATTCCAACGAAAACCCTGAATTTCTGAATGCATGTATTTTTCCATAATAATCTCTGCAGTTGCACTCAAACAGGGGGAATAATATGGATGTCAAATATTTGACAGTCAGTTTGAGCAGTACATAACTGTGGAGCCAGGAATCATCTTTAATAATTGAAAGCACTTATTCATGCAAACTGCATATAAGAAACATACGTTTTAGAATACTTTTTTTTCCAAGAATAAGGCAAATAAACCCTTAATTTTATAAGGGTTCTTTCTTTTCCCCTCACATAATTATCTTTGAAGTGTATTACAGCTGTAGGTCATATTTTTATGCAAATGAAAGGCTTTGGTTTTTGACTTTTTTTAAAAATAAAGGCACTTCCTATTTAGAGATATGGTACCATCAATTATGATTTAATTGATCTCTCTGACAGAAGTTCCTTATGCATGTACAGTTCAGGGAAAAAAAATCTGTCTATTGAATTTTCATTACAGCTGCGCAGTAGCAGGAGACATGCATATTCACAGAGCAGTTATTTTCTCATTTCAATAAAAAAAAATAGATAAAGAAGAATATTGTTTGAATATTATTGCAGCTCTTCCCACTTCCACCCCAAGAAATACAGCTTTTTTCCTTCCATTCAGTAAGCCAAAACCATAATATGCATTCATACATACACACACAAAAAAAAGTGAAACTGGAACATTCTGATGAAAAAAATGAAGGCTTTCAAGTCATGAAAATAAGGATTATAAAAGTTGGTATTAAAAGGCATTATATGAGTGTTAGACTCATTTTATTTAATACCATCCAAAACTCACTTATCTTGGAATATATTTTATCATTAATACAGAAAGCATACTCTTGGGGTTTTCTACTTGAAAGTTTAGATGAAGCATTTGATATGACTGTGTTCAAAGTTTTTCATTTATTCTCCCAAACACATATAGCCATGTTAACTTCCAGACACCAAACGCAAAAGACTGAAAATGTGGAACTAATTTTAGTTATGAACATACTTAGCGCTTACCTTGGTGATATAGAAGAGGGAGTCCCACTATCTTATGGTAAATCAAGCATGTGTTCACCTTAAAAAAAGCTTGTAAGTTCAGAAAATGTTTACATGTGAATTTCTTTTATGTTTTATTAAACTTATCAACTATATAAATGTAGGGGAAATGGAATGTGTTCACAACATGAAAACTACACCACAAATGTCAGTAAGTAGTCTGGCAAAGCAAGATCCAGAAAGTATATGGATTTCCCTTACTCCTGAACAGGGACAGGCAGTCTACCTGATTTCATCAATCCTAAGTCTATTTATATAGAGACAGCAACAAATGCTTAGCCATGCCGTGGTAGTGAATACACACTGGTTACTCCAGAAAGCAGAAAAATGTATTTCCATTCACTGTACGGTGTTTGCTATACAAGGTACTAATTTTTTAAAAGGGCATAGCTGAAAATTTAAACAGGAACCACAGAAAAAACCTTGTAAGCTCTCTACGCACAATTTTTCTTCTCCCACTTAAAAGCAGCATCATTATTTTCTAAATTTTTTACACTGTTTTCAGGACTACATTCAAATGTATAGGCTGAACTCAATGCCCTTTTTTTCCCCTAATGTAATGTTTTAATACATAAGAATACTTACAGTAATGTAAGATACCAATCAAACCTCACCACCGCAACCCTGACTTAAATTGCCCCTTCTTCTCAGCAGCTCTCCTTAGTAGTAATTGGCATATGAATAGTTCTTCCCCATTAAAGTTTCTTCTTTCATAAAACAGAGATGAGAATCCCTCTGAACATAATTCAAATAATTGACTGTCTGCATCCATTTTTGTTGATATATGTCAGCACTGCAAAACTAATGGAGCTGTTAGTTAGCTAAAGCAATTGTGTAGTACCAAAAAAGGCTACCCAAAGCAGTACAGAACATGGTATACTTGCTTTTATGCTCATTACCAAAAAAGTATTTTTGTCTATTTCAAAACAATGCAGCTACCCTACAATACTAGAAAGAAAATCTACCTGCAAGTAAGGGTAGATTTTAGACGCTGTGACATACAATTCTGTATGTTACTACTTTTCAGCTTCCAATTTGAGAGTAATGAAAAATCGAAGTTCATTGGATTACACCATACAGACTTCTGGGCTGAAATTCAATTAAAGAATCCATGAACTACTGTTTTTTCAGAGCTGCCAAAAAAGAAGTCTAATCAACAGGGTGGAGAACTATTGAAATAATGAAGCTATGTTTAACAGTTCTGAACCACAGTACTGGATCCCTGTACACTGTCAGCCTGTATTTTTGTGCGCACAAGCATATGTTCTAAAGTGCAGTACAAATGTTTTTCAGTATGAAAACCTTAATATTCTTTCACTTTTTACAATGAAATCAGCAACAGTTCTGATATACTCATCAACACAAAGAGATGCTATTTTTGTTTTTAACACCCCATGATGGATATACTGCAACTATTTCCCATTCACTGCTTCTTACTTTCCAGGTTTTGCATTGAATTTTATAACCCTTAGATAACTATAGCTTATTCTAATGCATTTCATTTATAATACTTGAACCCACACTGGTTGTCCTTTGACTGGAAGGAATATTTCTAAATCTTGGTTAAAGCTCACTTGTTCTGATATTAGCTGGTACCTATCAAAAATAAGAATGACTAAAAATACAACACAGTGAAGTCATCACAACTATACATCCCTCTCTAAAGGCAGATAAGTAGGTCCGTATTTTCTGCTGTCTTCCATGTGAATGCACTACCCCTTGAGCAAGGGTTGGACGCCACAAAGTTAATGTGCTTCCTAAGGCACCATCCCCACCTTCCTCATATGCTTCTGTGTCTTTCAGAGCAAATACCTGTACAAGTCTCAGCATAATAAACCCCCTCATCAAGATGAGGCTGCTGCACAAGCTAGAATTATTACATTCTCAGCCATGCTGAGATCAACATGAAGAACAAGATAGTACAGTGCATGAGTAAACAATCTGCATTCGACTTCACAGATCACAGCATCTCCTAAGATACTGTTACTTTCCTTCCAATACCAGGAAGAAATTTCCCAGTGAGTGAAGATACAATAGCTAGCCCTTTTGTCCAACTCAGACCTGCACCAATGTCTTTTGCTGCCCACTCCATCAGACTATGCCAGCAATAATCCAAACTGCCAACACAAGGTTCTGTTGTCCATTTTTCTGCACCAAGCTAACAATTCTGACACCACCTCATGTCTTACAAAGTAACCGTTGTGTTGAAGATATGTGGGTAGTGATGATTATCTCTGCCTTTTGCCAGCATTTTTTCTCCTTCATTTTCTTTCTTTTTTTTATCGTTTTAATGACAATTGAAAAGACTGAATAAATCAATACAAAAACATATTAAACTAGCACTAAACACTGGCCATCTAGTTGCACTGGTTAGACAAAACTGATTTATTTGAATTTGAATTTCACTAGGAATCCAAAACATAAATGTATTCAAAATTGTGGTGATGCATGCTTTATTTTTACTTGTTTGCAAAAAAAGCCATAACTTTATCAAACATTATAAACACTTTCACTGCTGACAACCCTCTTCAAACATCAACTACTGTAATTTTCCACACATTTGCATAATACTGGCTGATTAAGCTGTCAGAATTTTCATTGCTGCTTGCTGCAGAAATCAAAAATAAAAACACAGCATTTGCAGCAGTTTGCCCTCATAAGATTTTGACACTAGAGCATAAGAAACAGTAAAATGGCTAATCTGAAGCGTATGGGGGGGAGTACTCCCTTCAATTACTAATTCCCTCATCCACACAGAATTTAGCTTCTTTTCCTCAGTGTAAGATCTGTTCCAGCTGGCAGAAACCCACTTAAAAACAACCCAACCCATGGATCTACAGTCCTGCCTGAAGAGGATCACTGAACTGGACACCCTCTTCCTTCACAACTCCTACGAAATTACAGGGTCTCTTACCCTGAAAATTTAATCCCTGCAGGAACTACAAAGCCTCTAAGGCCTGAACCATCTGGAACCTGGAGAGCTGATACAAGAACTTAGCCCATCTCTCCCCTATGTTATTTTATTGTAAGATAATGCCCTTCCAGTTTATCAGACACATCTGTTCTGGTTTATATTGAAGTAGCATTGACATTCATCTCAAGATGCATATGGCAAGATAGAAGTTATCATGTGAACGTACCAGATTTATAACAAAAATTACCATGTAATTATCTTTGCTGCCTTTACATTGCCATGCAGTTTCCTCTCAAAATAATACGCTGTCTCACAGCTTATAATTAAATCATAATCTCTGTAACTTCCACAGAAAGACCAAAGTTTTGAAGTTGCAAGGGAGTTCTACAGTGAACTACCAATAATACAGAGCATCTATAAAGCCAAAGAAATACCCTGTTGTAGGTAAAAGACTTTTTAGAATTCCTTTTCTTTCTGTAGAAAATGGTAAGTACAAGAACTTTTGCTGATGAACGCTTTTTAAAATATAATTTTAAAATATCACAGAATGATAGAAATGATGAATCCATCCTGCTGTGAAATCATCCCATCTTGTTCCAATACACATTTAATTAATCCAGGCGAAATAAATAAAAAACAGATATACCAGTCTAAGACTATTCCAAAAAGGAGTTTAACAATCCACAACAATCAACCTTAAAAACAGCTGCACCAAAGCTTCCTAAGCCTCTCAGGCTATGAATCACTCTTCCTAGCATCAGCAACCAGTTTAAGACATAAATCAACTTTAGAAACACAATTCTAAAACAAGAACAAATAAAAGTTGTCTAGAACGCTTGTATAATCACACAGAAAGAATTCTGGTGTTTTTCTTAATAGCTTAAACTGCCTCCAAACTTCCATTTGAGAACATTCATTTTCTCTGTTGTCATCTTCATACTAATTTACAATAATTTTCATGGTTTTGAAAAAAAATCTGGTAAACAAGAATATGGATTTTATTTTTCTTCTGAAAAAGGTACAGAATGGTCAGCTGCACTGTGACACAGTGGTGTGCTTTTACCCTGATTTGCAACTGATCTGCTTTCCTCTTGAAAGTTGTCTTTTTACCTTAGTCTGACTTTTCACAGGGGAGTTAATGATACCCTTATTATGCTTATTGTGAAGTGTTACTCTCTATTCTGCGAAGAGAAAAGACACTGTTATAATTTACTGTCCCTTGAAGTATTTTATCTTCATCCAAGCTATACCTGTTTCTTTCCTTATACTTCAGATGAGCATTCCAAAAGTCAAAAAATAGTAAATACTTGTCATCCTTTACAGATTTGGTCTAACGTCACTGCAGTTAATGCAAAGTCTTAACTCTCAATTGAAATCTAAGTAAAAGTGTATATTGTTATGTACCTACTTCCTTTGAGCTGAAAATAATTAATAGGTCATTACCTGTAATTCTATATCTGCCTGGTAAAGGCAGCCTAGGCCGTTTGAGCTTTTTGGTTATTTTTGTTGTTGTGTTAGTGGTGGGGATGAGATAACTGGAAGCTGGAAAGAAAGCGGGGATCATACGGGTCCATCTAGTGAATGCAACTGTGTATCAACTTACTCTTCATAAAGCTGAAATTAGTTACACCATTTCAGAAATAAAACACAAATTGAAATACCATTGAATGACAAATTACACCGATTTACATTCTGGTGAAGGTTTTGGTGGACCTTCTCATCTCTAAAATTATAAAAAGGAAGCTAAAATCACTTTTTTGTGACCAGAAGAAAACGGATGCATATTTCCAAGAAAGGATTTCAGAAACAATACTATACTTTTGCTCCTATTACTCAACAAATTTTGTGAGTCATTGAAAGTCTATAAAAAATTCTTTCAGTGGAAACAGAAAAGGTCACACGATCTGATTAGTTTTAGTTGTAGCAAATTCTATTTATTCCTTCTAGGATCTGCAAGAAGCGGAGGTTGCAAATGAATGACAGAACGTCCCCTTCAAAATAAAAGAGATATCAGTTGTGTAATAAGGGCTCAGGGAGCCTAAGCAATTATGTAAAATTCAAAAGTACCTGAAGAATGTCAACAGTTAGTATAGGGTATGAGTTGGGGCAGTTAATGATATTCCATGAGTGAGGAGGCTTGGACAGTATGGAATTTCAGGCAATAATGGTGGACGGTAGATAGGGGACAGAGGCAGAAAGGAGTTCCAATGAGCTTCTATTAAATAAGAGTCCATCAGGCTCAGAGTATGTATTCTCAGAATACGAGAAACTTCAGATGATTATGATTGGTTTAGTGGTCTACACTTCTCTCTTCCACAGCCTTCCTATTGATCTCTTTTCTAACACCTCCTCCTCCTCCCCCATTTCAATGAAAAAAATACTCTTATTCCCTCCCAGACCTTGCAAGACTGCTCCCAACATGTTCTCCAAGCAGCTTTGTTACCTTCATCCTTTTCTAGGATCCAGATCATCCTTTCCTAATGCCATCCAGCAAAAAGCAGTCCCCTCTGTCCTCCAACAGTAATTCAGAAAAACCCAGGCTTTTCCTTTCTTCTAGATTCTGGGAAACAATGGACAAGGGAGAGGATGGAGCAAGAACTGTCCTAAGAAACAGGAGGGATATCCATTAAGAGGACTTTGCTACTTCTTTTAACTGGGAACAGCATCTGCTTTACAGCAAAGTGCTGCCTCATGCAACAACAGACTTCAGCAAACTGTACGGCTTTGTCCATCTAGATCTGCAAAAAACATGCCTGTGTTGCACAGGGACTTTCTGGTTGTCATTAAGAGATGCTAAACAGTTTTTTATGAATTTGAGGACATATCAACATATCCAGTTCTTGCTTCATTTGCCTCGATATATTAATTCTTTCCAAGTTGTAAAAGACTAAAGTAAGAAATGATGAATTATTTCTAAAAATATTACTGATGCAGATAGTCAATCTTGCAGTTTGGGGCAAAGAAATAAGCCCCCGCCACCAAGATATTGATTGCTTACAGTAGGACCGTGTTTAAGAATGATAAAAGGCACTTCATCAACACAAACTGTGGCCACAGATACCTTGAGACTCATGCAACAAAAAGTTGGTTGGGGTTTTTTTATTATTTTGATATATTTACATCTCTTTCTCCTTTAAGTGCTGCCATTTACTAATCTCCCACAGTAATTGCTATTCTACTTATTTCTCTGGTTACAGTTTGTGGTTATCTTTTAAAATAACAAATAAAAGTTTGGTTTTGCAACAGCAGCACATCACAAGCAAGTACGTAGACAAAAAAAGGGAGAAAAGAGAGAATGATGGGCATGCTATCAAATAAGTGATTTTTTTCTGCTGGTTCTAACACTGATATGATGGCTGTATTATAAAGAAAGCAGATAATATTCCTTTATATTAATTATATGCTGTCATTTAAAAGTTAAGTATCATTACAAATCAGAAGGTGACTTCAACAGTATTCATAGAAAATGCCAGCAATGTCATGCCAAAAGTATGACAAGCATTGATGCTAGCATCTTTGAGTCTCACAATGTATCCACTGAGAACCCAAATACTTGAACAGTACAACTAGCACTTACCTACAACGGAGGCAGTGACTGCTTCACTGGTAGAGAAATTCAAAAGCTCAAATAAAACTGTGTATCCAGTTTCTTATTCAACCCAAATTGGACTTAGAGGGCAGCTATCAAGGTTGACATAATGTAATGTGTTTTCTCTTTATAGGCAGAATCTTTGTAGATTTTGCATGTATGCTTTTCTTAATAATACTATAAATGCCTTCATGCCCATTTAAAAAAACCAACAAAACAAAGGCAGATTCACTATAACAGTAAATCTATGCATATACGTGAGATGAGAGAAATAATTTCTGAAATGACAAAAAATAATATTCAGCACTCCCAAACCCTGCACCTTCAACCTTCCACAATTACATTATAAAGAAGAAAGAATACAAGTTTAGAAGAAATTTTTTCATCATTTTATTATTAATATTAATTAATGGCATCTATAAGATATAGATAAGATGTATATAAGCTGTATTTTATACAGTGTTCAAATTACACAAATGTTTTAGCATATCTGTGATACTGCATGCCCCAGAAGAATCTTTTGTAATTCCTTTTATTTGTTTCTTAGATGCTAAACAAAATGAAAGGAATGGCAATGGAGGATAAAGTTCCACATACTGTTTCCTCTCCTCTGAAACATGACTGCCTGTTGAGATATTTCTGATCATTACTCAAAAACCTTAGCAGTATGGTGATCCCAGGGGCAAGGGTGAGCTCTGCATATGGTTTGGCAAACTATAAGACCCATTACTACCATTTAATTTAATACAAAAGTACTTAGAACAACATATGACTTCAAAGCAAGCTGAACATCTCTTCTAAAAAGAATTAGATCATACATGAGCTGTAACACTCAGCTTAAAATATAGTCTGGTAATAGATCTGTGTCTGAGGCACAATAACAATTATTGTGGGCTCACACTCATGTTTTCCAAATAGACCCATCTGTTCTCCCTTCTGTGGCAAGTAAAATATCTAAGAATTAGGAAAACTCAACAAAACTAGAATAACATATTTTGCCACCCTTTTCCTGGTGAACATCAGTTCATATCAATTGGAACTAAATCATGAGTATGCAACATGCTGACTGAGTCTCTCACCTGACGTCAATAGGAGGTTATAATTCTTGTTTGTACCTATTAACTGCTTAAACCTACTCTTTGCATGATGGCTGCAACGGACTTTGAATCTCCTGGATTTCCCAGGTGTGTAATCTAACCATTACACAATAACCAAAAAGGCAGACAGCTTTCTGCTTTGGTCAGTTTGTATTCCAGTTTGTATTTCTGCGGTGGTTTTTAATTGTGTGCCTAAAGGGAAGGCTAAAACATGTTGGCTGACAGAAGCATTTGAGTCTTAAGAATCCAGACACACAGTGACACCAATTATAAGCTGAAGGCCATCCCCAGTCAAGATACAAGTGGTATTTCAAATACATCTCCCTTCATTTGCCCATCATCAGCTGCCTTAGGTGTCCCATTTACAAATCTTTCATTTGCATTCTTGAATTTCTGGTTTATTCAGGGCCATAACTCTTCCTGCTGGACTGTGTGACATAATTATATCCTGGTATCTGTTTAATTTGCATGTGAAATTTTGTGTTCACAGCACACAACACCTTTTCCTAAGTAGTATTTAAAAGTTGCTCAGGAGATGAAGACTATTACAAAAAAATGGATTAATTAACACAATACTAGTAATATGTTAGTAACTGCGAGGCAACAACAGGGTACTAATCATCATGTAACAATTTCAAATGTATTGAAAAAAAGTATTATTGAAAAGGACAGTGCAATTCTGAGCTAAATAATTATTCCTCTTATAACATCATTCTATCTTATTCAAGATTTTAAAGTGTGCAGAATACAGAACTATACTGCTCTTATACTGTGAAAACAGAGACTTTAAAAATGATTCATTGTCCTGTCAGAGTATCTGCCTAATGCCAGACAAATTCTGTTAACATCTTTCAGCTTTCCTTTCCCCTCCAAAATATTAATAATAAAAATACTTTTCCCTCTCCTAAATTCTCTCACATTCTATTGGAAAGAAAAACACAGGAAGAGGGACTATAACTACTACAGTGATTTTACAGTGTGTATCTGTGATATATAGTAAAACAGGGCTCAACATTTATTTTCTTTTTTAATTAAAAAAAAGAAGAATGCTCCCACGCTGTAATAGAAATACTGTCAATAGTAACAGGTATATTTTGTCCTGGACTGCACAGATAACTCCCACACTACTTTCACAGATGTCAGGCTTCCATCTGAAGCCAGGCCTGCACTGCACATTCCTTTAGATCACTTCCAAACATTTCAGCCCCTGTGAATGGTACTTTCTAGAATCTCATTATGATAGATTATGCATGTTTTATATGTTGCCTCAGAGAACTGCATATTTTAATACACTCACATCTCATCAAGAAATACTAGATCTGCCAGTTTTACTTTATCTACCCTTCATAGATAATTTGCTTTCTGAACAGAACTGAAAAGAGATTTTAAGTGATTTTAATACAGGAAGAAATTCAGCAGCTGGAGCCAACTGTTAAAAAATTTTTGAAGTCCTATTAATTTTTTAGCACATGTCCAAAAGGACACTGCTCTGTGTAGATTATACAGGCATATTCAAATAAGTTTAGCAAAGAAGCTTCAGACATTGTTCTCAGAATAATCTTAAGTAACGGGTAATGATGCCCATAAAAAGATGAGTGAGAGAGAAATGCTAAGAAAAATCTATTTTGATCAACCAACCAACTACACAAGCGTGTCAAACACATGCATTTTCATTTCTCTAAGAACAGGTTCAACGAAGCATTAAAGAACATATTACCACAGAGACAGCTGTATTCCAGCATACCAAATCAGGAGACATACAGGTTACTTTCCTGATTTATGTATCCCATAGCATCTTCCTGACGAGGCTGAGTCCCATGACAGAGAGAGCAGACTAATTCTAAGGACATATGCTATACTTCATCTTTTCTCAAAATCGCAAGCCATTGTGATCATGGTGGAATCTGACACAGAAACAAAAAGATTTATAGCACTAAGCCTTGCACAGCTTGCAAAGATTTGCAAAGATGACCAAAGCAGCACTTATTTCATACACTTGCTAATTGTATCATAAAAGCCAAATCAGTCTGTTTACAATGATGAAACCTCATAAAAGTTAAATGGCAAAAGATCTTTGTTCTAGGTTTTTGACCTTTCTCTTTAAATTCTCAACACATAGGACATAAATTGTTTATATTCCCACTGCAGCTGGGATCTTTTTTTCCCCTCTTTCAAAGGTTTCCCTGCCATAAAAACCCCTCATATTACTAACTTGCTGCATGCTTTTATTCAGTGTTCACCCAGAAAACATCATTGCTAAATATAAAAAATTTGTAATAGTATCCCCCATCATCTTGTTAAAAACCCTTGAAATGGCAAATGAAAGCTCCAGATCCCTTGAAACATTGAACAAAGAGCACTTCTGGTGTAGAAATGAAAGAAAATAAAGTCATGTTAAAAGATTTCAAGCAACAATAATCACAATCAAGCTAAAAGAAAACAAATTTTCAATAGTCTAGTGTATCACTAAGGATCACCACAGACCTAGATAAAAAAGCAACAGGCTGTGGCTTATCTTGAAGATGTTTAGTGGCATGACCTCTCATAAAGCAAAAGTCCTTTAGCCTCCCAAAAATTCATAAAAGATAATGTGTGGTCCAAGTCATAACTCACAAAGAACATGGCTGAATCCACCCAAGACATACATGGATGTTAAAGGCAGAGATGGTGATCTGTAGTAGCAAACAGGTGAAAATACTGTTTATTACTTCACACCAAATTACTTATTACTCCTTATTAAATCAAGTAGAGCAGATCATTATCAATGGTATGGCAGAACAAGTTAGAGGAGTTCAAAACAGAAAAGACGACTACTTCCTTGGAATGACCTAGGTTCTGACAGCATCTTTCTCTAAGCATATTGTCACCTTACTGAAAGTCAGAGATATTTTGAGAAAAAACAGCAGTGGACCAAGCTGCCACAGGAAGTTGTACAGTTATTTTCTCTAGGAACACTCCTATTTCTACTAAACTACCTATTAAAGGGAAGCCTGCCATGATGCAGAGCAATAGAAGAAGTGATGTGCTAGAAATACTTTTCAGTCTAGATAACATTAAGAACAAAAAATCTGTTCAGTTCTCAGTGTAAATAGGATCACTTTCAATGCTGAACCAGAAACCGTATTTTCATACCAAATTAGCTTTTATAAAGCTGAAATCACATTTTTTTCCACTTATGTTGAACTATCATTAAATGTAGCCAATCTATAAAGAGTCTGGGAAAGCCATCAAGAGTTATTTTCCTCACTGCAACTAAAATAAACAAAATATACTATTCACGGGCACATAGGGCTTTATCCTGTTTTCACGGTCCACTTACATACACAGTTAACAAAAGAAAAAATTTAATACAGGTCCTTGGCTGTCTTGTGATTGTCCATACTTTTACAGCCCACACACAAGATCAGGGAAGAAACATACAAGACCTACCTACCGTTCATGTACATGTTTAGATCCTTTAGGGAACAGAAATGATTTTATAAGCCTTTAGCATGGACTCACGTGAAGTTCAATATTCTGTGTTTTCATGCTGTAACACGCTTGCTAATTCAAGCCAGAGCACTGGATGTAATCAGTACCCTAGATACTGCATGTTTTCTGTTCCCATTAAGTACATTATAACAAACTGATACAAGAATTTTCTTCCCTCTCTATTCAGCACTTCCAAGACTACATCTTGAGCACTCAGACCAGTTTTAGATCCCCTTATGACAAGAGAGCGCAAGTTCAGTGCAGGGCAACAAAAATCGCTAGGGGACTGAAGCATATGAGGTATGAAGAGGGGCTGAACGGCATTGTTGTGTTTAGTCTGGAGAAAAGAAGAGCTGGCAAAAGAAGCAGCTACTTTCAGTCTTCCATTAGCGAATGGGAGTTATAGAAATGACAGACTCTTCTCTAAACTGAGAAAAGGTAATAGGTTAAGAGTCAGTGGACAGACAGAAACTGCAACAATGAAAATTTCCTGCTCATAAGAAAATGATTGACAACAAGAGTGGTCACCTACTTCAACAGGCTACGGAATATCCACCCGTGAAGATACTTGAAACTCGACTGTAAACAGCCCTGAGCAACCTGGATCAGCTTTGATGGTAACCCTGCTTTGAGCAGAGGGTTTCACCAGGCAATTTTCAGAGGTCCTTGCGTTCTGAAGTACTCCATCATTATCCCCATTGCACACTATGTCCTGAAGTCATTTCTGAGCACTTCAGGACTTGCATAATGTTATTTAATGCATAGGGCAATGGGATTTAATTTCCAAGTTATCTGAAATTAAGTTCAAATAAATGGAAAGGGTTTTTAAAGCAATATTGTGAAAAAAACCTAAAGAAAACACCTGAATGTGATGATCAATCAGCAGATCAGTTCCTCTTTCAGGTAGTTCTCTCTGATATCTTACTACAGTTTTTTGGGGGTTGTTTGGGTTTTTTGGGGGTTTAGTGTTTGGTTGGTTGGTTTGTTTGGGTTTTTTTAGTTAAAAACTTAAATATGAAAAGGAATTGACAAATTGATCGTTGTCTGTTCAGGCTGCATACATTTGCCATAGCTAAGTCATTGGTTTTAAAAAGCACTTGTAATTCTAAGTGTATTACAAGACAAGCAAATAGTACAAAATTATAATTGGGTTTTGTGAGGTTTAAAATCTTAAACAAAAGAGATAACTGTGCAGAATACCATACATTGCATGACAAATGCTACCATGAATCCCTAAGAAAAACAGAAAACTGGTCCGAAGTATCATTGTTTTCATGGGCATACTGTTATTCTTTGTCACTCTTGTACAGAAAAGCTTTGCAACCTTTTGCTTATACAACTAACAGAAACTACTCACCAACAGCAGAAACCAGTGTAGAAAGATTTTATTGGGAAAATCTTCAACCAAATACAAAGTCACATACACCAGACTGTGAACTCTGGTTACAAAGAGCAGTATAGAATTCATCACATGTATTGACTGTTAACTAACTTAGATATAATTTATTTTTAATAAATGCGCTGCATGTATTCCTTCTTTAGGTAGGTGCTTCTAGTAACACCTCTATCTCTTAAAACACAGGCTATGAAAACCCTTTTAGAATACTACCCAGTCACCTCAGGGCAAAATGAAATTAAATAGGAAGTCTCATGTCACAGGAACATCAATTATAAAAAACCCCAAAATAACAACAAGAAGAAAACCCCACACACAATAAAAACCTCAACCAGTCTTTCAGTACTTCATCATGTTCTGTTATCAGTCTTCAGCTGTGATTCTCACAAATGCAAAGATAACATTGAGAAACTAATGATAAATTGAAAGAAACACTTGGTATGTAAAAAAAATACACTGCATGTTATCCTAAGCATACTGTAGATGGAGTACAATGGAACGCTTCTGAAGGCTGATCTATATAACCATGCATTATTATAACAGTTATCTTACCGCCACAGATATGGGTCCTTTTTTTTTTTTTTTTTTAAATCTTCCAAGAGTAGGTGAACTCTATTCTATGTACATTTGTCAAATTCAGGTTAGAGATTTTTATAATTGGCATTCCCTCAGCCTGTCATTTTCTTCACTTGCAGTCAATTGACATTGAGAAAGGGACTGGAATACTTTCATATGTTTGAAAGCATTAGAAACTCTTGTTTTCACTGTAATCCTTGTAAGTGTGTGCCAGCTTTATTGAGAACAAGCAACAGCGAGTGCTGCTGCCTCTTCTGAAGTATGCTTTGGTCTGTACATTGGAGGTAATAATCATTAAGCAGTAATCAGTAAAAACAGAAACACAACCTATATGGCACCATTCCTTCTGAAATTTCCTAATGCTGAAAAACCTCTAAAACAGAGACAGAAATAGTCATTGTGTTATTTTTCCACTTACAGCTACCTCAGTGGCTGATAAAACCTGCTCCCCTGCTAGCTGCCTGTGGTAATAACCTGGGAAAACAAAACTTCAGAAGGATTTGAGTTGTGCAAAACCAAATCACAAGAATATGATGCATGGGAGACTGTGATTTAGTGGAATAAAGAGAAGACCTTGAACATAGCTGTAATAATCTCTCAAAACAACAAACAAAATCATCTTAAATAGCTTTTACTGAAAGCTCTACAAGGCTTCTCCACACATGCACATACATACGATCCATATGTTAGTTGCATGAAAAATTGCATTAAAATAAAAAGGAATTGATTTACTCATGTAGAAAGGTGGTGGGGGTTTTTGTGTAATAACCACCTGAAGAGTGAACAAATGAATTTACAGATGGAGATTGCATCTACTTGAATTCTGAAAGTGTCTGGACAAATAGATGGTTGGGTACAAAAGCAAAAATACGCCATAAGAGAAAATACCAGATAGCCTGATTTCACATCACAGCCATTATGGTAGGGAGGACTAGCAACTGAAAAGAGAGAAATACCACCATTTACCTTGACATTAGCTGGTTTTGTTTTGTTTTTAAATCAAGGAACTATGTTGAAGGAGCTCTATGAGAGGATGAAATCTAAGCAAATAGATAATTGGAATATTTTCTCCACAGTTCTGGAAATGGTATCTTTTACTTATTTTGTAAAAAGAATTACAGGAGCTGAGGATGTCCTTGAAACAAAATAACATAGTTTTGACTTCGTAATTTATCAGATGTTAAGCTAATGCCAACTTGCACTGCACTGAAAATCTGACCTGGAAAATAAGAGTATTCTGTTCATTTCTATACCTTTATTTCATTTTGATTTGCCCTAGGGTTAGATGTTCCAGTATTCTGTGGATTTTCTTTGCTATATGTGGATTGCATTAAAAATTGAATTGCATGTTTTAAAACTTCCCACAAGGTTTAATTGCTAGTGAAACCCATTTGATTGCTTCACTGTCTTACCCTGAAGTGTTTACTCTCAATTTTCATTATCTGAAACATTTTACAATTTGTGTTTTTCCTGGTGACAGGCAAGAAATACAAGTTGTAGAAGCATTCCACTAAAGCATGTTAGACATCAGAAATATTACATGATCAAGTACATCTTAGAAAGGATCATAGAAATAGGTGAAGAAAAGATAGGAGTCATTGTGCTTCAGAGATTAAAATGTCCACAGGGATTAGGGAGAAGTTCACCACTGCTGCATTTGGACATATTCTCTTATCTGATCTCAAGTTGTTTTGACAAAGCAAACAAGACATAGCAATGAACTAAACTGACCATGTGTCAACCATAAACAGTCCTACCAGGAAGTACAGAAAGCAAAGTTTCCATTGACAGCAGTATAGTTATTTGGATGACAGGACCCACACCTAATTCTGCTTTAAAGAAAAACTGTAATTATTTCTGGCCTTTTAATCTGGCCTTGAAGTTACACAAGATGAGTGTGGATATCCCTCTCTCTTTGCTTGCCCCACCCCGGCTCCCCCCCCCCCAAGTTATAATAAAATAATGGAGGAAGAAGAACAAACTAGAAGTCCCAAAGAGTATAGTTATAAATTTTATGTGTAAAGGCATGTCTACAGTGTCTGCATGAAAAATGTAATTATAGTTCAGAACTAGCAGATTTTCTTTAGTTACTGAAAGTAACAAAAGGAGCCAGTGGTAAAGCACAGTGTGGAAAAGAAAAACTATGTACTTCATTTTTTAAATAGTTTCAATATATTTCAGTTTCTATACCTATATCTAACAAACACATGGAATCATACCCTCAGAATATCCTTTCTTGGAGTATTTTCATTAAAGAATCTATCTTAGTGCCCTTCTCGTTCCTGCACTATTTTAGTGAAGTGAGTAGTAAAGTCTTTATTTCTAATTTTTATTTTCACTACCCTTCAGTTCCATCAGCAAAACTATTGCTTAGAGGCTTTTCTTCTCAGCTTTATCAGACAACTTTACTTAAGACATCATTTTTGTTATAGCCACTGAGCTTAAATCTGCACCAGTGTTTGTTCTCACTTCCTCAACTCTGTAAGCGCTTCTGTGACTATTTAACGGAATCATTATTTCAAAAGGCAGAATACTTACTGGTAGACTCATCCTTGTCTTGAATACCTGTCAGCTGTCTTGAACACACTAATGTTAGAAAAATATAGAATAATCTAGACTTTCCCCATCCTTTGGCTAGGATAAAAATGAGTGATTTTCGATAAGATTATGAAATATATGTTCTTTAACTCCATGGTAGTGAAGCCATAATGTGCATAGAACAAAGTAATTCAGCAGAGCCCTTTGGCTTTCAAGACAATTTAACATCTGAAATTACTTATATTAAAGAGCTTGTGCCTAATAATAAAGTAACTCAAATGCCATCCTTATCCTTAAAAGTTACCTCCCCTTCTTTAGAGGAAAGTTTAAAATCCTCATCTTTTTTAAAAAAACACCCTACAGTATTATTTTAATTATTAATTCCAATAAAATAGTTTTATTGTGAATCTGCTAATAACCTATTTTTTTATGCAACTCCTGAAAGTACATTTTTTGTATTATCTTGTCAGAAAGTTATGGTTAGCATTATATACTTTGTGTTTTTTATAAATACCTCATTTTTGACTGAAGTTGAAACATTACATAACTATTCCAATGACAGCAGTAAAGTCGCATTCAGTCATGTACACAGAGATAACAAATCTCAATTAAATTCATATCTATGATTGATGGAAATCTTACAGAAATAAGACAAATCAAAACCTTGATGCTTCTAACACCCGCAACTTCCAAATCCATACTCACAGTAATTACAGAAAGTTAAAGAAAACCAGCCTTGAATTTGGATTTAGATCAACTCAGAGAAAAGGAATTCAGCAGCATACTGAAGAGCAGTTGTTAAATCACTTTCCTTCCTTCCCCAATTTATTTCAGTTCAAGTGGAATGAGTTGTGTGTATCTATGCATTACTTTCTATCATCCTTATTAAAGAACTGTCTCCACTTCAACATGTAGTTCCCTTTCCCATCATTCCTATGACATTTTAAACAACAGAGTAAAACATTATTTCTGCCAAGGACTGCTTCTTGGAAAAGGAAGGATGCTGCAAGTCCTGAGTGACAATGAATTGTACAGCGAAAACTTGCATTGTGCCCTTACCATAAAGCAATCACTGAATTCTTGTGAAAATGTACGGTTAGGTTAGTCTGTCTTTATGCAAAGTAACTAAACCAGGATTTATTTAAAAAGCAAGACAGTAGAATATACTCTGCCTAACTAAATGGTGTTACTGGATGTTATTAGTTCCAATCCTGTCAGTTATGTAACAATCTTAGATATTGTGGCATAAACATTTTAATATCCTTACTGTATCACACAAAGCATCTTCAGAGTTAGTGCTCAGCCTCCCTACTTCATTAAATGCCTAAAATGTACTTTGAACTGTAAGAAATTGCTTTCATATTACTTGGTAATGGCAGTCTACTCTGTTCCTTGTTGTTTTTTTAAGCTCTAAGTTGCATAAGGCAGATCTTATACTGTAGCCTCCATGCTGCCTAGAATTCAACATAAATTTCCTTTTCTATTTAGAGTAGAATGGAATTTTTTTTTTACTCTTGTTGAATTTTTCAGCTGCAATGATGCACAAAGAATATAGGGGAGCAGGGCGGAAGAATGCATTTTCCCAGTTAGTTTCTTAGCATAATGTAGTACACGATGATTTATACACACCTTTCTCACCGTAATCTTACTAGATTGTCTCACATGATTCGGAATCACCTGTGCTTGCCTTCTGATTTCTAACACTTTGATCCTTACCTGTCTTCTGACAAGCAATTAATCTAAGTGAGATCCTGTACATGAGTACAGTAAGATCTTCTAAGACATGAAAATTCCTTGTTTTACGTTCCAGTCATCTGTACTTCTTCAGCTCAGTTTGCTTTTGTTTATACACCTTTTCAGCAATTGTCTAGGTCATTTGCCTGAGGCAAAAGCATTATTACAGTCCAGACTTGGGAGGTATCCCACACCCATCTTGCTTGACAATGACTGTGTTTCAACTTTAATCTGAAATGAAAGCTTCATCAAACTTCTGCTGTAAACACTGGGTTTATCATGATCCAGGACAGATACTTTAAGATGTTATCAATTAACTAGATAAAATTTCTATTGGCCGGTCCGTAGTCATATTGTATTAGTCTAAACCAGACAAGCCAAAATATGATTGAAAGCTATTCAGGCTCGTATCTCGGATCCTCTTTATTGGTTTATAGGCTGACATTAACCTCAGCTCATGCATAACCAGTCTGCTGCTTTTTCACTACATTTAATTTGTAGCCCTAGTTTGTCTTTAGAATGTGTTAATGCCCTTTATGCTCAAGTTTTAAAACTTGCATGCTCAGTTTTCATGGCATAACCATTCTGAAAGCTTTCCTTGACAGCTCTATATGATGATTGTGTAAAAAACCCCTGTAAGCTCTGCTTTAGAAACTTCTCTTCAGATTATTTCAGTCAGTATTTCTGTACACTGCTCTTACCAGCACCAGAGATTGTCTCAGAAAGTATGGATTTTGCTTTCTGCTCTAATTTGTTCATAATACTCTGTAACTCTTCTTACAGCCAGTGTCCCTGAAGCTACTAGTATCAGGACCTCTCCTGATGTCAGTAGTGGGTATGGATGGTACCCCTCAGAAAAATTATGAGAGAAATGATGCAACTGGTTGTACTCTTGGTCAATTATTTTAACCAGGTGGATAGAACAGATGGGTTATTTGTATAGGGATATTTCATTTTGTTCATTAAATGTTTCTGACATTTTCAGAATCCTTATTGAACAGCAAAAATCAAAGCATAAAAAGAATATGAAAAACTTCCGCGCTTCTTAGACAGTTTTTGTCTTACCCTAAATAAACTGTCAAATCAATGAGATTTTTTCTTACGCTGCAATGTTATCTATATTTAGCTAGGTAAATTTATACTTTATCTAGAAAATAATTTTTAAAAGTCACAAAGATCCCTACTATTCCCATTTGTGAAAAACATGGAGAAAATATTTCAAGTGTCCTTCACATTTTATTTTACTATTTAATACTCTGCTAATGACTTAATAACTAGCAAAAATACAGGTAATGAGGCCATTTCAATTAAAAAAAAATTAAAAAAAGACAGCAGAAGTTTTCTTTAAGAAAAACTCTTTTTTCTTTGCACGAATGAAATTAAAATCACCTTGTAAACAAGACAATAGCTGTCTTTTTTACTGCTGTGCTAGGCATACTCCAGTATCTACATTCACTCACTCACTTGTAACAAAATATGTCAATAAACAACCGATTATTTCTAATTACCAGTTGTAACATTTCAAGGTATAAGCATAACACTTCCATTTTGTTGTAGCGTTTATAATGATCAAAGAGCAATGACTTGCAGACAAGCACACCCTGACACGAGCATGCCCATGCCGGCCCGGGCTAAGCAACTGTGCACCACAGCGAAGGTCAGACAGACGCTACTCACCAGTAGCACCACAGCGAAGGTCAGACAGATGCTACTCACCACTCTCCAGCTGTTTGGAGCGGTGCTGCCATTCTGCCTTGCGCTGCCGTCTCTTGACACCTTCACCAGCATTTAGCCCAGCATGTAGCTGCACAAATAGTTATTGCCAATTCAGCATAAGCTTTTCATCCTAAGAATGAAAAATGTGACAGTTATTACTGCTTCTGACCACGTAGGGGTTACAGGAACACAGCTGGAAAGGCGGAGGGGCAGCTGCAGGGACTGGGGAGCACAGCGCTGGCGGCGTAACTGAGGCAGCAGACAGCTCCTCGTTTGGGAAGCCGGTGCCCAGCTCCTGGTGCTTCCACAATAAATGTAAAAGGAAAGTGACTGAAATCTGAAAGCTACAAAACTTCCTATACCTCAGTGCAAATGACATTCACAGAAGGACATCACATCCTCGCTGGACTGTTGTACGTGAACCTTCCTCCCCGAACAGTTCAGCCAGCAAACAAACCCAACCCCGCTGTACCCGCAGACTGATCTGGAACTGGCCCTCCACGTAAATCCCTGCAGGTAGCTGAGGGCAGGGGCCGGCTGGGGTACGGCGGTGCCGTGCCGTGCCGGGTCAGTCAGCAAGGCGGGGGACGCGCAGGGCACACATGGCGGGAAAAAGCACGCGGGCGCACGCGGGCGGCCGGGCGGGAGGCGCCGGTGAGGGAGCGCGAGGCGGGCGGGGGCACGCGCGCATGGCAGGCGGGGGCTGAGGTGACACGCTGCCCTCCATGGCCGGAGCGTTATTTCTGCGGCTTTTGAGGGGAAGCGCTCGGGCCGCGGCGGCTGCCCTCTGCTGGCGGGGCGGGGCGGGGCGGGGCCGGGCCGGGCCGGGCCGGGCCGCGGGTTAGTCGCGGAGCAGCGCTGGGGGTGGGGGGCGCAGCCCAGCGCCTGCCTTCGGCCCCCCTCAGGGGAGGCGAAGTACCAGGTGCCTGCCCTGCTTTTCCGAGACGTGTGGAGACGCCTGAAGGCATCTTGAGAGCAGCAAATTGTACGTAAATACCTTGTCTGGATGTTAAAGATAGTGTTTCTTTTGTAACTCGGCAGTGGATTGGGGTTGGTTTGTTTCTTGCATTGGGTTTTTGTTGGTTGAAACTGCAGAGTAAGCAGGAGGAGCCGGGTGGAGCCTTCACCATGTGCCGAGGGATGGCACAGTGTTTGCTGCAGAGAACAGACACCTCTCCTGTCCTGTTTTGAGAGGAATGGTTTAAAGAAGCTGTTTTGTTTGTAGTCTATGTGGTGAAGTAAGGTAAAAATCATAAACAGACCTATAATTTTGCATTGTTTTCAGTAGGGGTTGTTTTGTTTGGTTTTGTAAAAGATTTTTGTTCCGTCTTACTTGGTTCTGGATGTTTGATTACCTCCTAAACACACTGTGCACTTTCTATCTGTCACTTTAGCATTTTCCACTGAGCAGTATATGCTTTTGCAACTTTCATTAGAAACCTCTAAAAGCCTCATTTATTTCCCAGAGGATGAGGTAATTTTCTGGTTATCAGCTTTTCCCAACCACCAATAATATCAGTCTTCCCTTTCCAAAACTCCAGCACAGCGAAGAGCGTAGCTGCCATACTGAATTCTGTGCATGACGAATTTTCTAGCAGTGGTGCCGCTTACAGGGGCAGCTGCGCACCTGGCACTCGGTATCAGCACTAACCCTGAGCAAGTGCTCGAGGCTAGATTTACAATTCATTCTTGATGTTCTGTTTGATTGGCGTTTGAAAGTGTGGTAAACTCTAATCCTGAACCCTGACATGTCTCATTTTCACAGATGTTCTAGATTTCATTGTATTTTTTCCAGTTCTTGATGTATCAAAATGGCTGTTAAATGTTTGGGCTAGAAATGTGTTCCTCGGTCTTGTGGTGTTGGAAGGTGTTAATTCTACGTGCAGAAATATCCTGTCTTTTCATGCCAAATACCAGTAATGTATGTTTTTGCCCTCCAGCTGGGGAAGTGTTGAGAATTGAACTTGCTGTTACCACATACCATTATTTAAGGTTGCAGTAAAGAAACTGACTAGTGTTCCCTGTGTTACTGGCGAAGCATTTTTGTTTGCCTTGGAAAACAGAGTGGTAGTTAAACCAGGTTTTTTCCTCTCCATTGAAGTGTAAGGGAGCACACGCACATGTGTGTATGCACATGTGTAAACACACAAAAAATTCAAAGTCCAGTTTTAATAGCTACTATTTATATTTTAACAAATCCTGTCTAGCTGTATAGACAGTGGAAAGAAGAGGCTGACAACTGTTTGTGAGTAGTTGCCATCCAGAAGTTGCCAAAAGTCAGCTGTAGAAGAAATCATGCTTGTGTTACACCTTTAACAAAAAAAAAAATATACAGAAGTATGTTGAACATGGAAATACGTAGCTAGGAGCAGAACATTAAAACTGCAGCACTTATTGATGAGAATTTGTTGTTCAGGATGTAGGTCTGATTTTGGAGTGCAACTGAATTTGAACTTAGAATTTTGACAGCTTCGCTAACCAGCAGTAGCAGAAACAGATAGATGGCTTTTTTTGAATGGTAGCATATCATACTTACTCCTAGACAGAGAAATTTGAAACTACATGCAGAATAAAGGAGGATGAAGTGCTTTGAAGATAATTTAAAGCAGGCCAGAATCCATGCTTCTGTATCCAAAGTGAACACTTATTAATCTGCATGTAGAAACTTGGATCCCTCTCGGCTCCTTCTCTCTCTCTCTTTTTGGTGGTTGTTGTTGTTGTTGCTTTTCCTTCGGGCATCACACTTGTTTGCACTTCCATTAGTGGAACATAAGCAACGATCACAGGCTGCCACATGGCTGGCTTTCCTAAGGATATACTTGTTTTCTGAGGACATACCACTACCTCAGGAATGATTTGCGAATTCTTTGTAATTCAAGAACACTGATAAACCAGCTTGCTAGTGTAAAGATGGTGTAGGGCTAAGCTAGATACTTTATAATATCAATTTAGTCACAGTAACCATATATACTTTTATAATTCTGAAAACATAAATCAACAGCTCTTTCTATAACTAAATGAGAAAGAAATTGTCTTCGCTCATGCTTCCCTGAAGTTAGTGCTAGCTGTTAGTAATAACCAGTAGTATCCTGGACTAGGAAGGAAGATATATGCTGATCATCAAGTTGCCAGGCATCAGGTCACAGAAAGTGAGACTTCTGAACTTGATTCAGGCAAATACATAAGCTTTGTTAAATCTGTCCAAAAATTATTTTATTTCAAAGTTTGTTTGGTGGTTTTTTTTTTTTTTGTGGTCTTCCAGTCTAGGAACCAAATTTAAAGACAGCCTAGGAATTTATGAATGCATGCCAGGCTGCAAATAGGCTAGAGCTCTGAATCCTCTTGATGGTGTATAAAATCTAAGCAATTTGAAATATCCATGCTGCATTTTTTATCCTGGGTTGGCTTCTGGTTGGCTTTGGTTTCTTCCAGAGTTTGTCTTGGTTCTCCAGCTTGTTTTTTTCTCTTTTTTAATCTTGATAAAACAGTGCATTCATTTATGAACAAATTATTTTGTTAACCTTACAACTGTTGTTTAACTGGAAAATTTGCTTTTGAAAGTGCAAATCTGTAAGTGTTTTGGTGATATGAAAATTTTGTTGGAGTTGAGGGACAGCATTTGCACTGATCATAAAAAGTTACTTGGAGAATTATGGCACTTTGTAATATCAGCAATTGTTGAGAGCAGCTTCGAAGGTTCTGTCTCCATTGCTTTGTTTCAGGAACAATTCTGCCCTTAACTTTTTGTGTCTTAAAGCTTATGACATAAACATGGTCTTTATAGAAAATTATGGGGAAATTTCTACTTTAGGATCATTAACTATGATAAAACTTTTGTCAGTCAACAGAACTCTTTATTTCTGAGGACAGAACAATCATACCAACCCAGAATATGCTGAATGTAATAATAATAAAAAATCCTTTTTGCTTCTCTGGTAGTATGCTTATAGCCAAAGATTCACCACATAAGCTGAAGTTTGCTTTTCCCCACTTAAAATGATGACATCATACCACCCCAGAATGCTATTACAATACTTAAGTGTTCCCATGACCTATTCACAAATTAGAGTCTTAAATTGGATTCTCAAGCCCGTAACTTGCATCAGTGTTACTTCTGTTTGTGGAGTGACCTTGTTTGAGAAGTTGTTTCTTTTGTAATGAGTTTATATTTGAAAATGCAGTTGCAGTACACATTGCACCTGTCAGATGACTCACTTTAATACGATGTACTTCTACATCTGAGTATCATTAAACACAGCACTGAAAGGTTTCTTCTACATGACCTGAAACCTGCATTTCATTTCCTGCTCCCTTTAGATAAAACATATGTTAGCTACAGAAGTTTTTCTGGTGCATTGTCATACTCTGTGATTGAAATACTGTGAAAATGAATATGATGTGCCCTTTGCTTCCCTACATTGGGAATGGCTGGGAGCTCTCTGGCTTCAGTGAGTTTCCAACTGTTCCCTCTTAAGATAAACAGCATTTTACGTTGTTCTTTATGTACCTCTTATTTTTCATTCCAGGTGCTCAATTAACTTTCTGTTAAATCACAGCTTTCCAGCTTTGGTCTGGAGCAATTTACTGATGTCTAATCTACATCATAATTATTCTGGGCATCTAAGTGAAAAACTTTAGTACAAATAAAAGGAACCTAGAAATTTCTTGGTAAGAATGTGTGAGGTGAACTGCTTGAGAAAATTTGCTGTATTGTCTGGATGCCTCACGCTAAGGCAATTTGTTAGGACTGAAACGTGAATTTTAGAAGCTAATCAATACACTAGTCAATGCTAAAAAACCTTCTGTGCATCTTATAATAAATGGAAGAAGAGTTAGATTCTCAACTGAGCAATGCTTTTAAATTCAAATTTTCTTTTTCCAAAGTCATTGAGCTGACATGTTTCCTGTGTCAATTTTTCACATGCTGAAGTCTACTGCAACTTGCCTTTTCAAGACTTACCATAAAATCCATCATCAGCCTGTACTACGTGTAAATGCAGTTAACGTGTTAATCTCAATAATGAAGATTAGTCCTAAAGTTTTGTAAACAACAAAATCTGCTCTGACTTGGGGTTTCTCTTTTATTTGTATAGTATTCAAGAAACATCTTCCAATCAACATTTTATTGACAAGTACATTTGCAAGAATAGCTTCCTCAATAAATACTTCTATTTGCCATTTGTAAGAAAAATTCTTAGCCTGCTACATCTTTACTTAGGCAAGAAGCTATAAAGCAGAAGCTATGTAACTTGGTGATGTTAAAATGAACAACACAAGTACAGTATCTCTATAGGCAATAAACTGGAATATAGTCTAACATTTAACAGTATGTCAGTACTACAAGGATGTGATGTGCTGTGTCAAATATGAGTTCAAATAAAGTATCTTCCAGAGGATGACTACCCTTCAGCTACATTTACTAGCGGTCATTTGGTTATGCAGTATATCAGGATGTGCATAATAGGCTTAAAGTAACTGAATAAATAAGAAATAACCCTGTCTAGTACAGTTAACTATTACACAGTCAGTAGGTCGCTGGACTCCATATTAGGTTTCCTCTTCTCTGTCATAGTGAGTCATCCAAGTGAGGTTTGACAGAAACTGTCAGTAACCCCATAGCTAAGCTAGTAACAAAATTAACTCCAACTATAAGTTTAGAAATCATTACAGACAATGTATTCTTAATATAAATGGCTGTGCTTGATTTCATATGTCTTACTTCCAGGTTCCAAGCTTTTTAAACATTTGTGAACAGGTATTTACAAAACAGAACTGCTTCAGGTCAAACAGTTTCAAAACTGAATTTCCTGAGAGGCTTTTCTGACAGCTGGTCACCAGTACTCAAACTGTATGTATTGAAAGCATTCAGCAGGCAAATACTATAATAAAATCCTATTCTACTGTGTAGTTTCCCACTCATACTAGGATTTTGAAATTAAATGTTCCTATATAAATAATCTTCTCAATTTATAGACAAATTCCTACCTTTCCAAGTGTGTTTCATTTCAAAAAGATGTAATGGCAGTAAGAATGTCCTGTCTAATACTAATGCTGCTGAATATACTCCTTGCCTTCTCATATTAAGTGGAAGCTTTCATGTCCTGTATAACTTTATTTTCCTGCAAATACACTAAATAGAACAGTGTTTAATGTGCTCTGCCTTTTTATAAAAAAAACAGAAAACACCTCTTCCTCCACTTACACATATTTTCCTTCAGTTATTTAGGACTATATTTAACACAGTTAAAAGCATGGGACCTTATATTTTCTTAGGTTCATGGAGATTGGGAAGGGTTACTGGAAATTAAATGTGAAGACAGGATGAAGATCCCTTTTGTAGGACCTATACATTATGATGACAATATACTTGTTAATATTTTTTAAAAGGAATTAAAGTTTTAAGGAATGCTACATCTTTCTTCAAAATACATTTGAAATAAATTTAAAAAAAAAACCCAACCTTTTGTCATAATAAATACAGATTCTTTGTCTTTAGAATTGTATTCTGAAAGGCAAAGAATTCTTGCTTATACCAAGGTGATTTATATTTATGGATCTCTATTTGAATATATCTCCAGTAAGTCTTAAAAACTTTTTTAGCCTTAGTTCTGGTATTTCCTTCTTACTGCAAGTTATGAAGTCAGATTTTCCAATTATTTTTAAAATTTGTGTAATAGTATATAACGAAATATATATTTTGTAGCATATGAGGAATAGAAAAGCAAACATTAATTAACGTCATAAAATCTGTCTGTATTCAATCTTCTTTTCCCTAGAACAGAAAAGTCCTAGCTAAAACTGATTTTTATGAGCTCAGTTAAATGCTGATTATTCTTTTCCTGGTACCCAAGGCATCAACAGCACACTCATCTGACTCTCTCAGCACCATTAAGTCAAGTCCCTATTGCTACTATGGAGTGTTACTAGTGCACATAATTATATCTGGTCTGTGTTTATCAGCAGGGTTCACTCTCAAAATGGCTATGTTCAAAAGTGATGTTTCCTGTGGGCTACCTTGTGAAGATACAGTACTGTGTCAGTAAAGCTCCTCTCCATCTGTTAGAGGGTGCTCTTAACTGCAGATCTTGTTTCACTCTGGAGAGGTACTGTATTTTAATTCACATGCCATTTAAAAATGTAACATTCCAAGCAGCAAGAAATAAACCATTGACTTTGAGCTGAGCAGTAGAGTAATAAAGAGGACGATGTAATATGGTAGTATGTAAATATTCGCAAAGGAGAAAATAAATTTTAATTGCTGAATTTGCCTGGCAGCTTCTGTTCTGATTGAGATCCTAAAAAATACTTCTTTCCTGTGAGAAGTTGTGAACGATGCGTAAAAATAACAGCTAATGCACGTAATTAGTCTGTTTTGATACTGTCCTGATTTACAAATCTCATTGACTTTTGGCATTTCATTTATTTCTACTAAGCTCTAAGAATCTGTATCACCTTTTCTGAAGTTGATGTTTATTTCATTCTGGTAAGTTTGAGGTGTATTACATGTGTATTGCATTACACTGTGGGCTATAGAGGCAAGATAATGAAAGCAGTTAATCTCTGAAAATGATATGAAGCACTCAACATTTTTGTAACAAAATTAATTATTTGAGATCAATTTACTGCTCTATCATTACTGTTTTCTCTGAAGCCCAAATCAGAGTAGATATTAAGCCAAGCAAGACTTACATAACTTATGTTGGCCACAGGCTAAGAGAGGTGCAAGATACGGCAGCTCTTCAGAGCACAAAAGCTATTTTACATTAAACCTCTTGAGAACCAAGGTAATACCTAGATTCCTGTTGGGTATCAGCCAAATTATATTATAATATTTTTTTCTAATTATCTTGGTTGAATTACCTGATAAGGTAACAAGACTTTAACAGCAGTTTTAATTCTATAATGCATTTCACTGTGTATACAGCTTTATGTGGAACAGTTTCTTCCAGGTCTAATTATGGACCAAGTTTTGGGTAGTGCCTATGGGCAATAGGAAGTTAATACGGGCAACTGTCATTAGTTAATTTTCAAGAAGGGTTGAAAATTACATTTGTATTTAAAGTTATAAGTATATTTGATCTCTGCTGTCTAACTGTGAAAGAAATGGTAAAGCTTCATAGAAGAATTTGCTATCCTTTGCAGATTTTCCGTTTGATAATCGTTAGTCAATATCAAGTTAATGAAGAGTGCTTGAAGATAACTATGTAGAACAAAGATTCCTACTTCCAGCATTCAGAACTTACTAGGACAAAAAACTGCATCCCAACCAACACAGTCTAATAGGTTTTTTTCCCCTGCAGTTTTCTCTTTTTACATTATAACTTTTTACCAAAAATTTGTTTTGTACAACACTAAACTATTGTGAAGTACAAATCACGTGCTCATTGAGGCTCCCGGAGAGTTTCCCTGAAGACCACTGCTCTCTCAACTTGTTTTCGGTTAGCAGGTTGGATTGCCTGAATTGCCACTGTTTAAGTGCACAGAGAGGAGCCTAGAGTCACTTCAAGATCCTTAAGGTCAGAGTCAGGTATAGAACTGAAGAGATGTAACATGCAAATAGCAGAGTTCATTCCCTTTTATCAGCAGCTATATCAGTTGTTAAGCAGCGCATGTAACTGGTCTTACAAATTAATAATACCAGGGGACCCAGCTCTCATCTCAGTCTCTGTAAAGATAACTGAAATCCTCTGACATGATACAGGGAATGCTAGTGATATGTGCCCTCTGCTGTCCCCCAACATCTTTTCCTGACTTTCAGTGACTTAAACTTGCTTGCCTGCAATGATTGAGTAAGCAGAAATAAATGCTGTGATATGTGAGTAGGTTGCAAAGCTGAAGCTCCCGTGCACAATTATGTTATGCTTTATACCTAAAATAGTTGCATATGCACTGCAGTGTGTACAAAGCTAACTCTAGATAAAACTGATTTGGATTGGAAGACCAGAAGTGTTTTCAGTGGAAATTGGATTATTTGAATAACACTGAAACTAACAGTTCACAGAACTGGGGAGCTATGTCCCTCAGAGAGGGTCTTCCATGAAGTTTGATGTGTGGGCATGTAAATTTGTGTGTGGTTCTGATGAGGAATTTTCCAGTGCAAGGGAAATTCTAGCTATTAACAGTTCTTCCTCTGTATGTTTTTATTCTTTTTAAATAATGAGAGTAGAGAAAGCAATTTCAGTTTTATTCTGTTGACTGGGCTGTGCAGGGTCTTTTGGCAGAATAAAGGTCTGTGTGTAGTAGTGGTGGGGTTTTTCTTTTATTTAAACAAAGGACTCTGAGATCAAATAGTGACAACAGTTGTTTGGACTATTTCATAGCTGAAACTAACAAAAGTGTCTGCTATATTTTTACATGTGTTTTAAATTTGGCGTAGTTGAAAAGGAAAATTAAGGTTTTCCATCTAGCACCGGTTTTAACTAAACTTGTGTTACTGTGTGGTCTTGGCCTCTAAATTCCAAATGATACAGATCAATTGTGGCTAGGAAGACAAAGTGGTGGTGCAGAGCTGGGTTTCCCTAACCCTCTTACTTTGTATGTTAGCTTTGATTTCAACAGCTGGCTTGAATGAGCTGCATAAGGAAACAAACATATCCCACATCGTAAGCCTTTGCAACAAATGTCTTTCTACTATGCCTAGAGAAGAACTAAATATTGCAGACTGTACTGCCATATTTCTTAAGTACTTAATAAGTAAGGCTTGCTGCTTCAGCATCCATTTCAGTATTGTCACAAACTTCCTACACAGGTTGACAAATTTGAAATAAGCACTCATCCCCTCCATCTGTTTAACTGAAAACAAAGGAAAACCCAAAAAGTATTTACGTGGTGTTTCTGTGTGACAGAAGCCCTTCCCTCCATGATTTTGAGTTATAGACTTCTTTTGCATGCCTGCAGTAATGAGCATCTCCAGTTAAACTGAAAGTGCTGAATTACTCTGAGAGGTACAAGCTGTTTTCTGTTTAGGACTGGAGCACCTGCTTTCTCAAAACAAGTGAGAACTACCCCTAACTGATTAGGGCTTTTCTGTTTTGGTGAAGGAAAAACTTCTATGAAGAGTTTAATTTCCTACACATAAACTAGTATAGCTATTTCTTTCACTCTCATTTTTGAAGATTTTAAAATACTATTGTAAAGAATCTATGATTAAAGATTGCTATATGCAGAATTTTATTGCTGTGGGAAGAAAGACATGTTAATTTCCACAGATTCTATTAATTTGGTTGCTTGGTGCTTATCTGCATTATAAATCAATTAAACTCATCAAATAGTACTAAACCACCAGCTATTATAATTCAATTATTTAGTCTCCTGTAATGTTGCAGCTGCTGCACTGCTGACCTGTAAATCTCTAAATTGAATATGTAAGTGTAGAAACAGACTTAAGAGAAATATGCTTAGCTGGTTGGAGTAACCACACATATGCGTGCACAGACACTTTCCACAAGGGAAGGGTTGTAATTTTGAAGAAATAGAATTTACCTGAGCACAGATTTTTAATTTCATAACACGCAGTTTCCAGTTTGTTCTTATACTTTAATCTCAGTTTGGATGCTGAATTGCTTTGGAATTGATGGGAAAATTACTTTTGGAATTTAGTGGAGTTTGTTTGTTCTGCAGTCACCTTAACAGCATGTCGGACTACCTTATCTTTGCAGTCATGTAGCAAACTCCGAATCAGCAAAAGTTGTTGTGTTTGTAATGCTGTAGACTTTAAGCTTACAGACTGTTATGGAAGTAGTAACATAAGTCTAAAATTATCCCTCTGTAATCTTCAATAGTTCTCCAATGTGAATGGTTTTCGCAAGAAGTTCATGTTAGTGTATGGTCGTAAGTCCGGTGTTTTCAAGAAATGTGGTGAAAAAGGGAATGGCAAATCAGTGGTCTCCATAGGATCAACAAGTGACATTGCTTTGAAATGCTGTATAAGTCTCAAGGAGATGCCCAGGCCACACTTATTGGAGAACATGAGACCTTTTACCCTCAAGCCAGTCTGCACCATTCTTTCCACAGGAAGCTGAGATGATAGCTCCTCTTGTTTGGAGGGGAATTTCTGAGCCTGACACTTAAAGGTACAATTCCCATTTCTAACTTATTTTCTGGAATTGGGTGCATTTCAGCTTCAGCTCCTACTGCAAGATTTTCAGGACTGTGCCTAACCATTGAAGTAGTACTTAATGATGCCTTGTTTTTGCTTCATGGTGCTTAGCGTACAGCTGCTTTGGAAAAGGCAATGCTGTTAAACACCCAAGTCCTTTGAGGTTCTTGAGAGCATCGGTGAAATGTATTCTCCTTCTCTTAAAATGCAGCTCCTAAATTGTAGTTCTTAAGAGTTGCATAGGGTAAGTATTTCCTAGCCTGAAGTAATGCCACATACTCTTCAGTGATAAGTCTGAAGATCACTTCCAGGACTTCTTCTAGTTAGCTGAGTGTCCATGTCTGGAAACATAGCAGCACCTCTGCTCTGCTGCAGAAGTCATGTCTCTTTGTCTTGCACATTTACTGTCCTGTTGGTTCTGCCAAGCCCAAAGGAAAAAGAATTCCCCTAATATGTTAGACTTTTATAAGTCATCTTAGAATGTAAACCTGGTGGTGATAAAACAGAACTTGGCTGTTTGTTGCCCGTTGAACTTCTAAGAACTGCTGGTGTATTTTTCTATGAAAATGTGCATTGTGAACAGACTGAGACTTGAACTTGGGCTATGACTGTGAAAGTATTGAATGTATATTGTTTCTGATTTGTATTAAGCAAGCTGTATTTGTAAACTGGGTGCTGCAGGAATGCCCAGCATATTTGCATATAATAAATAGCTCTTTTTATACAGAAGGCTGAATATTGCAGGATGGCAGAAGCAGGGGGACCTGCCAACTGAAATGGGAACTGGTCAGAGAAAACTAAAAATCGTTTGCTAGCTTTGCCAGGCCTACATCCTTTATATTTGATACCTGTGTGCTGCAGCATGTGCCTTAAGTATGTTTTGTTAGGCGGAAGGAACAGGATAAATAAAGTTTACTGGGCTGAAAAACAACTTTTCTTATGCAGTATAAGTAGGTAACTCACAACAAGAGCTGGGGAAAATTCAATGAGGATTTGAAGTTGGAATTTGATTCAGAGGCTTACGATACCTGATAGCTTATTTCTTAACTCTTTTCCTGGGAGACTAGATTTTTTTTCTTACTCAAAAAAATGATACTTCCTATTTTTTTTATTGCAAATAAATATCAAATGTTCCCATTAATTTTAATGACTTTTGCAGAAGCAAAGTTTCATAAATTTTCTTTTCCTTCAGAACTAGTAAGTTCCAAGGGAATGGAGTTTTAAAGGAATTGATAGTGATTTTTTTTTTTCTGCCTCTTTTCTATTGTAGTAATTTAGAATGTCTACTTACTTTCATCACCACTTTTTATTTTTACAGATGATTTGGATGTTGCAGGAAGTGCATCTTTTATTGCAGAAATGTTTGTTTCTTTTCATCCAATCTAGCATAGCTTATGCATCATCAGAAGGATCAGTTCTAAGTACTTAGTTTTGGAAGTGATGGAATATCAAGACCACTGTGTATTTTCATATTTATATTGTTCTGGTACCCAATAATCTTCCTAATGAATGCTGACTTATTCCTGGTATCCAAAATGCTGGTTTTAATTACAATTCATAAATGTACTCCAGCTTTCTTCTTTCTGATACACTACAAAAACTTGAAGAAACTGATGTACCCTAGGGCTAATTTTCCTTATTGTCTTTTGCATTTTACTATTTTGAGGATTTAAAGCATGGTGTTACTGAGTGAGTTAAAGCACTGTCTAAAACTATTCATTAGTTTGCTCCTATATGGTAGAAATCTCCCAACCTTCTTAGCAAAAGGGGCTTTGGCCAGAAGTGCTACCTTTCAGTAAATTGCACTTAACGTTATTGTGCTTAATTTTTTTAACTGTTTAGAGCACACATCTGTTCAATACAATCTGTTGATTTTAATTGCTAAAATCTAGTATATGGAAGAAACTAAGTGTGTGTAAAGTGTATGTGGGGGGAAATCTCACCTTTACGGGTAGAGGTGGAATAAAGGGGCAAATAAGTGACACTTTTAGGTTTATTTGCATCTCCCAAGATTATAGTATTAGATTTCTTTGGCCTGATGAATAGGGCTGTGAAGTTGATACTGGGAGACCCGTGTTCTTGTTCTGTTTCTGACCTAGATCGCTGATCTTAGGTAGATAATTTATTGGTAATTTCCTCAAGTTATCTCATAATTTTCATGGTATTGTTTCAGGTAGGGATTGTCTTGTACAATTAATATATATTACTTTTAAATTTCTTAGCTTGAGGCTTGGGTGTTCCCCATTTTGCTTCCTCATCTCAACTAACAGTCTTGAAGGTGGTTAAGCAGCTCTCACTGAAAGCAGAAACCCCTCTGTTGTACTTTGGAGTGACAGAGGTTGAACCTTTGGTAGAAAACATAACCGAATAAAATCACCGAAGGACTGGAAATGTTGGGAAGGATTGCAACTTAGCAGATGTTGCTTCTGGCTCTTAGTATAGTATTGTAGTTGCTGCCCTTGTGTAAAGAGAAGTTAAGAGGCCTTTTCAGAATGTGGGATCAGTAATATCTATGTTTTTACATGGAATGGAATGTTTGTGAGATGATTGTTTTTAAGATGACAGCAAAAGTTCAAACCTTTATCACTGCTAAGCAGGCTGAAGTGCTTGAAGGCTTGAATACTGTACTTGGAGAAATGCAAGATTTCTGAGAGTTTCTCCGCTAAGAGTCTGCTGTAGATGTATTTTGCTTGTAGCTCTAACCATTTGTGACCTTTTTGCCTGTAAACTGATAATTAATGTTTCCAGATTTTATTTGTATAGTAAATTAAAATTTGAGTGTATCATACTCTGTAGGTAATGATGTGAGGAAATTGCTGGATTTTTAAGAGAAGACATTGCCAGGTGAATTTCAAGACGAGGAAATTCAAGATATAACTGCTCAGCAGTGATAATTTGTGACCAAGGAATGATCTGGCATGGAGGGCAAGAGGGCCCAGGTGTAGAACAGATTGAACTGGCTGGAAGCAGGAATGCCAGAGACAGAGCAACTCCTTCTGAGCGATTGAATTTTCCTGTGGTGATGAGGTATAAAACAGCTGCAGCTTTGTCTTGTAGCTGTCCTGGAATTCCAGGGCTTGAGGGCTACCTTTGGGCAGCAGAGCTGGGCTGGGGTATGGACCCAACTCCAAGCTCAGGTGCCCCATACTGATGCTTACAGGAGTGGTGCTGCTGCAAATATATATATAAGGAATCTGCTTGTGATGCATCTTTGCAGACTTCTTGTAGAACTGCTTATGGTCATAGGACTCTACCCAATGCATTGCCTTTTTTCTTTTTTTTCTTTTTTTAATGTTCAAGCACAAACATGTTTAATTTAATGTGCCTCAAGGGGTACACTAAAAAATTGCCAACAAAATAAACATCTGGAAACTGCTGAATTGGTTGGTCTTTTAGTCAGGGTATACCCCAAAGACTTGTTTGCATAATGCAAATCAGGGGACTCTAGTTTGGACAAATTAAAATTCATCTGGCTCTAGCAGTGTACTTTCCAACCTGTCTCCAAGAATAACGTATTTTTGTTACACCATTGAGAAAAGGTGAAGCTTTGCTATAGAACAGGCCATACGAGCTCATGGGTCAGAATCAGAGAGGCCAGCAAGAGGGATGCGATGGTAACCACCACCTACAGGTTATCCAGTCAAGAAGAGGAAGTGGAGGAGGCCTTTTGGGTTGTGGTTATTTCTGACAGCTGGAAGAAGCTTCATGATCATTGGCGCTGGTTTTCTGTGGGGGCTTTAATTACTTGATACCTTTTGGAAGGGCAATGTGGTGGAGCACAGGCAGTTCAGAAACTTTGAGTGCACTGAGGTTATATTTTGTTGTAGGGGTTGAACAGCCTGTCTAGGGGAGGTGCTCTGTGGCAAGGAAGGTTCTGATTGTGTAGTGGAGAAAAAAGCTTCACAATGAGGGTTAGTCAAACATTAGGGCAGAGACTGAGAAAAGTTGATAAATCTCCATTCTTGGCTACACTAAAGACTTGCCTGAATAAGTCTCTGAGAAACCTAAGTTAAATCTGAAATTGGCCCTCCTTAGCTTGGGATTGGACTAGATGAAGTCAATATGGTCCTTCCAACCCAAACTGCTGTATGACTTTTGTTATATTTGCATATCTGGGAAGTTCGTGTGATATAGTTAACAGGGAGCTGAAAGAAGTTACCTGATCTTCTTTCAGCTTCTGGGATGATCTTAAACAAAATGTGGACTGTGTTTTGAATTCTGTATGGTGTTTGCTTTTCAAGGTTGCAAACGTTACCCTTTGTGTACATGGGAAGATGGGTGAGTGACTTCTTTAGGGAGTCCTGTACAGTTTCTCAAGATTACTGCAAATAAAATGGATACTGTTGAATAATACACCTGCTTTTATGGAGCTGTTGCTGTGCTTAATTAAATATTTAAGGCTGAAACATTAAAAGCTGTATTTGTTTTATGGTTAGCATAATCTCAACAATTTCCATTGCACTTGAGTTTATTTATGGATAAATGCATTTTTTGTGTGTGATCCATAAGAACTGTTTAAAAAACAAAAAGCCAGCAAAACATCAGTACAAGAGCTTGTGCATGCTCTAGTCTTAGTCATACTAGCTCAGGCATTGACACTTCCATTTCCAGTTAATCAGCTACAGATTTCTTGCTGTTATTCAAGTACCTTAATGTTGCTGGTCTATGGAAATAGTCTCAGCTGTGTGTTGTATGAGAGAGCTGGAGCTTGGTCTCATCTTTGGCAAAATGTGTCAGTGCCATTCGAGAGCTTGAGGTTTTTTGTTGGTTTTTTGGTTTTTTTTCCTCCAAGAAATGCTCTCAGATGGGTTATCCAAGAGTTGCTACCTGGCTGCTGTAAACTTTGCTGCAGAATTGGGCAGTGTAATTAATTGGGGGGGGGGGGGGGGGGGGGAAGCTTATTAATGTCTTTGTTTTGTCATCTAGCAAGACTGATCTACAATGCTTGCAGCTATGATGCAAAAGGCTGATCAGCATCTTCTGGCCTTCAAGCTGGCTTTGGTGCTAGCATGCTTGTAAGAAGTGAACCTGAAGACAGGTTGTGTAGCAAATCTGCAGAATTTTTGACTTTCAGGTTAGAGCTGCTGCAAAATATGAAGGTTTTATTTAAAAAACTGCAGACTGTAACACCTGGGTTTTCAGTGTGTGCTCAGTTACAATAATGACAGCTTATACTTTGAAGTGTCACAGTTCACAAATTTGAGGAGAGGGGAACTGTTTTCAGTTCTCCTTAGTTTTGCTTAAATTTGCTAGCTCTGTAGCTGTGTTAACCTCTCCAGATGTGAAAGCCTCTTAAAGAGCAGGAAAACACACCTGGTGTTCCTAACTGATATATAAATGCATACAGCATGTATGAGTAGGAGGAGTTAAAGGTCCAGTCTGTTCTGCTAGAAAATACCCTCTCTTAGGACGTGACTGAACTAGCCGTGAACAAAAAGTGGACTTTCTGCCACCCCTTTGAAGTTGTTAACAGGTCTGAATGTATGTCTTTTGCTTTCGGTTTGACCAGAGATTCTGTCCTGTGCCTGAGGAAATTTTTTTTGAAGAACATTCCTTAATAAAATCCCAGGCAGCTCTTGTAACATCTCATCTGAAGTCATGGCATCTGAAACTGTTAGGAAATTTCACTTGATTTTGGTCTGACTTAAACCAAGATACACCAGTAGTTAGGAACTAATGGCTAAAAACAAAAAAACACCCAATCAACCCCCAAAACAGTATTCAGACATACTGTGCTAGTCCCGATATTTTTCTTTCCTATGTATTTTTGTAAAGCTTAGTGCTTTTTCATCAGAATGCTCTTTTTGTTTCTCTTCTCAGTGTTATTACTTGTTTTATGTTAATGTGCATTTATTTAAGGCTGACTACTAAACTGTTTGGACTTCTCAGCTTTGAATTCTGGTTTTATGAATACTATAATTATACAAACACATAATGCTAGATTCAGTATGGCAAAGCCACCAATGGAGAGAATTGTGTTGCTCTGGAGACAGGCTTCCTGTCTTTTCCCTTTTATATTACCTTTTTAAATGGGATGTTGCATTTCAGAGGATGAATGTGGTAAAATGTTTCGTTGTGTATTCCCCCAGTTGTTAATAAAATAAATAAGATGGAGGAAGTCAATGCATTTTGCAATGAGGACTCATCTTTTTTCTTTCTTTTTTTTTTCTTTTTTTCCTAGTGTATTATTGGGAGTGTGGTTTTGGTTTTAATACTGCATCAGACTGCAGTTATATCTGTGTTTTCTATCTTTTACCTATCTTTTAATAAAGCAAGACAAGGTTGTGGTTATCATGAGGATATACTTCTGGAACAGTGTAATAAATGAGGTCTTAATGGAAAGTTGGAAACGCTGTTGATTTATGGCTTTCTACAACACTCATTAGGCATACACATCAATGTGTAACATCCCATAAATTATATTACATGCTGTAAAAAGCCATAAATTGTCATTTTTAGTGTGAGTTATTACCATTAAAGACTTTTATTCCCTGCTGCTAGTGTGAGTTTCCATGGCTTCCTCACCAATTCCCTGACTAATGATTTCAGCAACTGCAGGAAGGAGACCAAGAGATGCAGTGGCTGATTAGGTAGCACAATTGCCTTAAAGCTGTTAAGTCAGAGGTTAAACTACTTTATAGAGAAAATATGATCTACTCACCTGGTAACATCCTTAACATTGAGCATTTCCGAATATCATTTAGACCAACTGTAATATTTTCCTTCACTGTTGTTAATATCTGTCTACTGAAAACCAGAAGTGCTTTTAAAATAATGATACCAGTTTGTACTGAACAGTCAGCTGCAGTAGAAAGAAGATGAGCTAAATCCCGTGGAGCAATTCAGTCTCTTTCTTTCATCTGCTCATTGCAGAATTTGCAACAGTACCTCAGAGGAGATATTGCTAATATGACTACAGTATATTGTAGTAAATTATAATATTTTTAAGTGATGCACCATCAAAACACTGGGTTCTGTGTCTTACTCAGCATTACAAGTCAACTTGAACAGAGCTAAATAAGGTGAGGGAATTGCAGGTGGTACTATCTGCCTGACTTTTTTTTTTTTTTTTTACTTTTTTTTTAATGCAGCACTGCTCTGCTATTTGGCTTCAGGGAAGGTACTGCATTCCTCAAGTTGTGATTATGATTTCCAACTCTATGTAGGGGTTCATGCAGGAGGAAGACAAAAAATGATGTATCAAAATTTACTTAATGTCTAATTTCAGACAGCTTTCAGATACTTCTGTTTGAAAAGTGAGTACTATCTCTCAGGCTGCTGGCTTATAAAGTATCATTATGAAAATTAGACGCCGCAGCTTGCAAAAACAATGCAAACCCAAAATAATTTATCATGTTTTTTTCCAAAAACCTTCTCCCAATAAGTCTGTTCTTTTCCCTGGAACACTTGTGTGTACCATAGCTTTTAGGGAGATTTTTCTTGGCCATGCCTTCATTAAACCTTAGTTTAGCTATTTTTCCTCATCCAACCCCTTCCAGTTTAGGGTATTGAAGAGAGAAAGATATATTCTAAAAAGCATCTTGGTAATCTTGTTTTAGGCATGATGAAAAGGATAATTCTGATAAAAATAAATTTTAACATCTTGCTAGCCATTTTTGTTGCATTATAAAAGAAGAGGGGTTTGTATTTCTCCATCCCCCCGCCTCGCCCTGTCGACTGGAGCGCATTTCTGGCTAAATCTTGCCCTCTAGTGAGTCAGTTTGGTGGGATTACAATTACAAAGTTGTTTTATAACTGAGGTGGATTTTCGTGTGTCGTCCCCCCCCCCCTTTTTTTTTCTTATGTACCTTGGAGAATTAATCAAGTGTGGTTCAGATGAATAGCTAAGTTATACTTTTTACTAGGTGAGAGAAAGGTCAATGTTTTAGTATTTGTAACGTATTCCTAAAGCTGCCACACTTTAATATGATACCATGCAGGGAAAGGAAGCAGGGATATGGGATATTTGTACTTTGTAATCCTTAGGTAGCAGTCATGTAAGAGCTGTCAGTTGCATGGATGACCTTGATAGCAATACTAAGCTGGAAAGGAGGAGGCCAATCATAACTGAACTCTTGTTTATGTTTTAAAATAGATCTATAGTGCATCTAATTGATTTACATGGAAAAGAGCCCGAGACTATCAAGAAATTTTTAAAAAATGTTTAAGTAAATACATAAGCTGAATAAGGTAACTGTTGACTTAAATTCACCAATACTTTTTAAAGTAAGGGGTGATGAGCTGCTTTTTCTTGTCTATTGATTCCAACCATTGTTTGAATTCAGCTTGAGGACTGCAATATGTTGTGGTTTGGTAATGTCAGGACAGATCATCTGATGTTTTAAAATGTTAATACAATTTATATAATCTGTTATGTTTTGAATGTTATAATAATGGAAACAGTATTAGTAAAATGTATGTTTGGCATTGTCCAGTTAATTCTGATTCATTGCAAAAGCGGATGTTGTGCCATAATGTTACCTTTCGCCTTTAGATTGTATCGACAAGACTGTCATGATCAAATACTGTGTGACACATCCAGATAGGAATTGTGAGTGAATGGAAAGTGCTTTGTGTTCAATTTGTCTTTCATGAAATGGGCATGTTTTATGAAGAAGTTTGAAGGTCTAGTCCGATTGAATTATTTAGCCACTGTTAAGAAACAGAATTTACTCACATGCTGATTTTTTTTTTATGTTTCCATACCCAGCTTTCATGATATTCCTCAACTTGTAAATTAAAAAGTTATTTAAGAAAATGGTTTCATTGTTATGGAAACTAGATCTCAAATGACTTTTGGTGCTGTACTTGATTTGCATGGAGTAATTTGTTTTCATTTGTTCTGTTTTTAAATGAAAAACTACAATTTTGAAATTTTTATGAATGAAATATCTGATCAGTTCAGTTTGGCTGAGAAACTTCACTTTTCATGTACTTCAATGTTGTTTCAAAAGAGTATTTTATCTAATTTTTTTCAAAATGTCAAAGCACTGATTTTTTTTAAAAGTAAAACGTTTTGAATTCTTTGTGGTGTTTTTTTTTAATTTATTTTTTAATGGGTGGTAAGGAGGGATCATATCCTGCAAAACACTTACGTTTTTAGAATATTTTTTTAGTTCAAGAACAAATCTTTTTCTCTTCTCATTAACATATCTTTTAATATCATTTCATATGTGAATTCCTATGTATAATGATTTTGCTGCTGCCAGCTGGATCTCATTGAGAGATTTTGTTTTGGTGTGATCTTTTCACACAGCATTACTAAAAGGTTTCTCATGGAAAGCTTTGTTTTATTGATGGTGTAGAAAGTAGTGTTCTTGGGTAAAGTAAAACCTTACAAAGCTTTGAACAAAGCCTTTTTTCTACAGAACAGGCTAAGCAGCATCTCCTGTGGTTACATATACATGTCTCAAGGTGCTGTGATCAGTGTGGCTGACCTGCCTGCGGAACTAGTAAAGCTGTATTAACATGTTGCTGTAGCTGTTCAGTGAAGTTGTTGAGATCAAGGCAGTTATTTCTGTAGCCAGAGTTATATTGTGTGCAACCTTAGAGCCATGTTGTTTGGATGTGCTAGACTGTCTGGTGGTACCTGGTGTGGTGACCTGTGACTCTGTTGTGTAGGGCAAATGTTGAATTCTTAAATTTTTAAACAGAAGGTGTGTCTGCATTACAGAGAAATGGAGATGAATGGATGGAGAAATACAGTGATTTTTATTTATCTATTTATTTATTTGTTTTCTTTTTTACTCCCCTTAGGCTGCGTGCCTGAATGCCAGTGTAAGCTCTGACTTCAATCTTTCATTCATACCGAGAGAGAAGAAAATGTTCTGGAAACATCTTAGCATCTGCTATTATATAAGAATTTGGGGCTTGTGATCTGCAGCTTGTGTATTGACTTTGGCTGTCATTGGGGCTCTTTTTAGCTCAGGATCTTGTGCTGAAAGACGTTACTTGTTTGGTCTGGCTATCGGGTTTGGTTTGTGGAATGGAGAAGATAGAGTTTTGTTTTAAGACAACTGTAAAAAAAATTTGGACATGAAAATTCAGTGTGTTGTTTATCTACTGACTGAGCTGATTGTTACCTGAGTTACATCAACAACATGATTGCATGCTTTGTGCAAAACAGATTATTTTTTTTTTACCTTTCTCCTGAGGTTACTGGAGAAGCAGAATTAAAAATATAGAATATGTAATCTAATAGTTGAATGTAAGTATACTATAATGATATCTGACTGCAATTAGGATTTGAAGACAAGCAGATATGGAACTTAGTCTTCTCCGATAAAGCCTTTATATATCCTAGATGAGTTGCTACATCATGTCACGCAAACGTTGTAGCCAGTGCAACATGAAAACTAACAGTTTATAAGACCATCTGTAGACAGTAAACATGTGATGACTGAAAGAGTCATGTGGGTAATGTGCACAAGATTATTCCAAGTTAATGTTAGGCCAGGTTTAAGAACCAAAAGGATACATCATTAAAGCTTAAGCAGTTTATACTGGGAAGCTTTAAATGCAAGCAAAGGACAGTACTGTTAGGTAGGTTATTTTGGATGATAGTTTCTGTTTTGGGTACCACGATCAAGGGACTTTATTATAGTCCTAGGCAGAACTTCTCTCGTACTTCCCATTCACAGATTGCAACTGTGTCAGCATGCTCAAGGTCTGTTTTTCACTAACAGATGTGTTCTTCCACTTTTGCACAAAGTAACTGCAGCTGACACTTCATAGTAAAAGTCTTTAAGAAGATATTTTTAAATTTAAGTGATATAAATTACTTCAAAATTATCACATGCTTGAAATATATACACTGCATTTATTTGTTTTGAATTGATGAATTGTTTATGGAGCACATACATACGTATCCTTTTGTTTCAAAATGAATGTGTAGGAAAATTTGGAAACATTGGCTGAAAAAGTTCTTTCCATTTCTAGCTTGCCTCTCTCTAGCTATTAGTCAGCTGTGCATATAAAAGCTCTGTCTGAATGAAAATAAACCAGTTGTGCTAGTTGTTAAAACTAGCTTGATTGTTGTCTTCCAGTCACAAGGATATTACAAAGCTTTCTCCTTCCTTTGGTTAAAAAAACTTTTTCATTTCTCATCTAAATTTACTTATGGCCACTGTTTGTCTGTCTGACTTAAGACTCTGTAAGGTCTCTTATTGAAATACCCAAAACTAAAGTACATAATAAAACCTAGTATTTGCTCTTCAGAAGAATTTTTAAGAGTCCAGTGAGAAACTGTCTATGGCAGGAAGCGTGGCAATATCTTCAGTTGAAGGAGAGCAGCTCTGTCTCAGTAACAAATCCTTTTTTTATTTTCTCTTCCCTCTTGAATGTTTAACAGTAATTACCAATCACTAGAAGGAGAATTTTAAATTATTTTTCAGTGTCTTTTTGTGTTAGTTGCTAATCCAGTATTGCAGAACAGGCTGTGTCATATGTCAGGATTAGAATACTGTTGACCCATGCTAACAATCTCACCAGGGTAATAATAGCTACTTCTGTGGAACATTTTATTGGAAAAGGTCTGGTAGTGTATACACATAATGGATTCCTTAACACAGTCTTTAATCACAGTCTCCTTAACTAAAATCTTATGGTGTCTGTAACAGGGTCAGTAATCATTCAACCAAAGCAAATAAAATGGTGTTTTTGCAGGAATAACTTAGAATTAACATAAATGACAAGACTATGTTGTATGAAAGTTGATTAATTTTCTTGTGCCGTAAAAGAAATTGCTGCCTTATTAGCTTTTAAATCATACTCAACTTACATAGGTCTTCTTGAACTCTGACAATGGCAAGTAAACATTTTTTATTGAAAATACTACAATGTCCAAATTTTTTTGCTGACTAAAAGCGCTAGTTACATCAAAATGAGATTTGGTCCAGATTTGGTGTCAATTTTTGTACATACATTGTATGGTAGATAGATGAAAGTAATCAGTTGTGCAGTGTAACAGTATGTGAAAGTAGGAACATGGAGAAGGAAATTCCATTGATGGCCAGTTGCAAATAAAGTCATGAAGCAATTCTGGCTTTGTCTTTGCCAATTGGTTTTTAATTTGCTTCTGTATGAAAAGTAGTTGATACCAGGTTTTCAAATAGGAATTCATAGATTTTGAATGCCTGAATTGAAGAATTAAATCTTATTTAATGTTTAAACTTTGCTCTCATTCTGCCTTCAAGCTCAGAAGTTGATTATGGATATATATTTTGTCCTTTTGTCCTTCCTTGAGTGGAAACCCTGCAAAGGATTCTTGCATGTTTGAGTTATTCCAGTTGTCATTCTGCTTCTCCAGAAGAGACTGCATTAAGGACAGTGTGTCATTACTACTTGCTGTGGAACAAGTATTTTCATCTGGTAGCTCAGTGGAAACTAGAAACTGATGATCTTGTGCAGGTGTAGATTCTTTCAGGTTACATGACAAAAAATGCAGCCTGGTGTGAAAACTCAGCTGCTAAATTTATGAAACACTTACTGGTATCCTCAAGGGTCTTCTGAAGCTCTTAGTGCTGAACACTATCAAGGATACTCAAAATAACATTTTACTAGAAATTCTTGAAATTTCTCTGGCTCTGCAGCAGCAAGTAGAAGTTAAAAATGAGAACCACATAGTGCAAATTCATTGCTACTACAGCATGTAATAAAATTTTGTGCTGAGAAAATGAATTATCTTTAGAAAAGTGTGAGTGGAATATTGTTTTCTAAGGAAACCTTTTAAAGAAAGGGTACTGTTGGGGGGGAGCAACAGTACTTTAATGTTATATCCTTTTCCTGTGTAATAATTCATGTGTGTCTTCAAGTAGACAATTAAGTGAGTACAGTGAGTTGTTTCATTTATACATTAACTCTGTGGCCCTTTGTCAGACCACTCTTTATTGCTCCTAGTCATTTTTTCTTCCACCAGTTAGGATCCTAACAACTCCTGCTGAAATCCATTGTCTTTCTCTCTCCGCTCCTAGCTGTTAAAGCCATGCTGCTTCATGAATGCAGGCAAGCTACCTGTGATAGCTTTGTGTAATCAAAGTAGGGAGCAGTGGTGGGGGGGGAAAAAAGATTGTCTATAGTAGCCTACTCTTCCTGTTTTCTTTTTATTCTCCACTATACCCCCACCCCCAGAGACCATGAAAGTTAAAATGCCATGGGGTATAGGTATAACTAAATTGGTATATATTTTGTGAACTAGCATGTGTGGATTCTGAAATAAAATGCAGCGGAGGAAAGTTACTGCTGCCATGTGCTCCCAAATGTGGTCACACTGAAACTGTAAAATGTCTATGAGACATCTTTATTTTTCCTGGCATCTTCTTAATAAAAGTACCTTTTTTTTGGTTGGTTTATGGTATGTATGTTGATGATGAAGACTTCTTGTTAATTTTCTTTTAATATATTGTTATTATTAGAAAAAATCATGCAAAACCACCTGAATTATAGCTGACATTTTCTAAATACCCATGTCTGTAATAATTTCTAGGCAATGTGTTAGTATGATTTTTAATAACACATGTGGCTAGTATGACTTCAAGGATTAACACTGTGCACAGAAAACCCTGTGAAGCTGTGCAGTTACTAGAGCAGTTTATGACTCTTCCAACAGCCAGTAGTTTAAAAAAAAAAAAAAAAAAAGTTCGTGGACATGCTTCAAGGGAGTAACAAGGTTGACAAGACTGCATTGTTTGCCTTTAGCAAGGTAATTTGCCAACAAAACACTGCATGTCAGACCTTTGACTCTTCTTTTGACCTCAGTGTAGAAGGTTTGAGAGAATCAAAGTAAGTGTCAGAACAGCAGTTAAATTAAAAAAAAGGAGATAGTTCATTTGAGCAAATAAGCCAGATGTTCAGAGTAGTAATGGTTACTGGGAAGAGAAGGGGAAAAAAAAAAAAAAAAAAAGAAAAAAAGACGGACATGCTTCAGACATTCTGAAAATAACTATTGATAGAATAGTTCCCACTGGCCAATGGGAAGCCCATCAGCTTTTTTTAATATGGTAAGGGAAAAAAAAGTGGTGAAACTTACTGAGTTACTCTGAATAAATACTTCAGAGCGGATAATACATTCAGTGAAAGTAATTTTTTCTTGAAAGTGGTTAATGGCATATTACAGTTACCGCAAATGTATTATTTTAAATGATTAGGAGAATAATATTGAAGAATGATTTTCAGATTATGCGCCTGTAAGTATGTAATAATGAGATTTCAATTTTTACATACCAGTAGTGTGACATTGTCTGTAGAATTTGCATAACAAACTTCTGGGTTACCTACTTTAGCAAAAGTGAAAAATAGGTTAGCGATAGTGCTAAGAAAGGGATTAAAAACCCCCTACCTGTTTCCATCAGTGTTCCAGCCAGGCCAGCACAACTTTATGCACAAATGTTCTGAAGAGTGGGAGCAGATGTAGAAAGTAGATCAGCCAGAATCAAATCTTATTAGTGAACATGTAAAAATCACCCCATTGGCAAACTGAGTGAAACATTTTATAGCTCTCACTTCTCCAGGCTGTAACCTGTAAAGCAGCCTCTATCTGAAAAGTAGATTGAATTTTCCCCCCTTCCTCTCCCTTTGTATTCTGTGTGCATATTCTTTTTGTTGCCGTATTAAAAGAATCAGTAAATTTTCAGTTATTATCAAGATGCCTGTTTATTAATTCACTGAAAATCTACTCTGTTTATCTTTAAACACCCTGATCTGAGTCTGGTAGTCATAGTCTTGGGCTTTGCACACACAGAACTGATGCTTAACACTCCAGCCTTTTCTAGTGCTGCTGCAGTGCTTCAGGAGACAAAGTGATACTTTAAGTAAAGCACAAATGTTTTTACTGACACTACTCAGACTAATTCTAGGCAAATGTAAATTGATTGTCATCTGTTGCATGTTTAGTTCTGCAGTGAGTTTGATTTACTTGGAGAAAGCTTAGATTAGTAAACTGAGTAGAATACAATAAAGTGTTGTAGAATTAGATGTCTTGCTGCTTGTCTTTCTCCCTTGGTTGTTCCTTTGTCAGCATTATCTGTGGTTTTCTGTATCAAACCAGTTTTATTAGTGCAAGTTTGTAATCAATAATGATTTCAATACTTGATAGGCACCTAGGTGCTGTGGCACCAATCACCATTTTGTTTTAGAATTGCCAGGCAGTAGTTGGTTGTCAACAGCTGTAGTGCTGAAAATGGAAACAGCTAGTGATTTTGGTTATGGGTTTGTTTTTGTTTGGTTGGTTTGTGGCTGGTGGGTGGCTGGGTTTTTTTGGTTGTTATTTATTTTTGTTTGTTTGTAAGACAAAAGAACGGTAATCATAGCTATGTCACTGAGGGTGATGTGAATAGCTGGGGCTGTGGCAGGCTGTGTACTGATGAGGATCTCTGGCCATGGCAGATGGAGTACTGTAGAGGAGCTGGCAGTTTGGCAGTTGCACTGTCAAACAACTGGTAGAGACAAGAGCTTTATTTCTGACAGTACTAATTGGAATATTTATAGGATAGACAAACCATCCTTGAGCCACGTACCCTTATAAATAACAATAACAAATAGCACGAAGGAATGAATGATACTGAATGCACATGCACCATTAAGTGTAACACAGTTCTGTCCTTGGCCTTTTGGTTTGCGCTGTTCTGTACTAATAAACAGATTATATGTAGGTTTGACCTTACAAAGAATGTTTTAAGTCAGACCAAATCGGCTCATGCTGCAGCCAGTCCAATGACTGACAAAGCTCTGTGCAATTTGGAGGAAAAATATGTGATTTTTAACAAGTATGTCAGAGTGACACAGGTTGTTTTGTGCTCCTGTGAGTACACTGTAAGTGACTTTGCCTTCCAGCTTTTTCTTGCACCTTCTTAGACATGTATTAAGGGGTTTATCTAATAACACTCTCACTGAGTTTGAGTTAAAAAATTAATATTTACTGTAAAACCCACCAAATTCTGAAACAGTTTTCACTTTTAGATGGGTTATTAACCTAAAAGTCAGTTTCTTAGATTTCTGCTAGTGAACAGAATATTATAAATTTTGTAGGTAGCATGGTAATTCTTACAGTTTATGATATTATCCACCTTCAACCACATCTTCAGTAACCATTTTACATTGGTTGTTGGTTTTTATTTCGGTGGGGTGGGGTGGTGTTGTTTGTAGAATGGGTGTGTTTTGGTTTTTTTCCTTTACAGTTTTTAATCAATTCCCTGAATTTCACTGAACAATTGAGTTTACTAGATAATTTTTTTATGGAATAGAAGCAAGTTGCAGCTGGGATACAAATTTGTATATGAATATTTTTTTTTTCTCCTGTCAAAGAATAAGGTATATTTGCATAAAGAAAGTCTTGAAATAACATAAAATCAATACTTTGCTGTCCATTGTAAAGTTGGGGGAAGTGTAAATAAAACAAAACAAAATAAACCCACCCCCCCAAAAAACCCAAGAAAACCAAAACAACCACAAGCAAAAGTCCATCATATGCCAGACTGAAAATACAGCTGTCCTAAACAGCTCGGGGGAGGAAGGAGGAACAGTAGGTCTTATTGGACAGTGATGCTATGGGAGTAACTGTCAAAATATATTGATTGTTTCTGTACAGCTGCTTTAAAGGATTTCTGCTCCACAAAATCGATAACAACCGTTCATCAATCTTAATGAATTAAAATGACAAGTAAGTTTTAAGAGTTGATGATTTATGCTTTAAAATTATAGCCAAATTAGTCTTCTGTGTTCCTACATGATAGAAAGATATATATATAAAAGGAAACTCCCTTTCTTTAAGAAAAGTCAGCTTACTCAGTTTTATCTCATCAGCTTTACCTGATTCAGTTTTGTAAATTTGTAAATATTACTGCATTTCGCGTTTGCTAATTTGTTCAGTGTAGACTTTTATCACCTGTTTATCTCTTGTGGTTTTTCTCTGCATCGATGTCTAGCTGCACTTTGAACTATTGAGTTAATATGTGGTAAACTGTTAAATTTTATACTGCTTTGCAATAATTAAAATGACTTAATTGAGCTGCTCTAGTGTTTGTGCTAACTACAACAGTGTGTTCATTCTGAATAGCTTTACCACTTGGTTTTCATGATTCTACAGCTGTAATTGGACTTCTACATACACAGTTAAAGTATTTCTTTTAATTATTTTTCCTTTTAATAGCTTAACATTTTAGCAATGTTTTCAGTTGAGTTCAATATTTCCTGCTCCCTGGCACCCGTTAATGGTACACAAGCAGGAAGTAAACATGTATATGCTTTATACATATGAAATCCCTATGTTTTTTGCTTGTGAAAGAGCAGTGTCATACTTCCATTTTTGGTACTGGTGTTAAGTGTGGTTGTGGTTTACTCTGTATTTTCCTTGGCTGACTCCTTTACATCTAGTTTTTTTTGATAGGAGCTAGCTTAGTGAAGAGATGCAGGTTTAACTCGGCATTACATCTGGTTATGACTTTTTTCCAGTTTTTCTCTCCTTTGCTCTTGTGTCCCAGCCCCCTGATTACCTTTGTGGCCTCTACTGAACACACTGCAGTATGTCCATGTCTGTCCTAAACTGGCCACAATACTCCAGATGTGATCTCATGGGGCTGAACAGGGAGTGTAATCGCTTCTTTCTACTTGGTAGCTACAATTCTGCTAATACAGTCTGATTTACATTTGGCTGCCTTGACTGCAAGGACACTGGTGACTCATGTTCTTGTCTACCAGGAGTGTCAAGTCTCTTTAAAGCTGTTCTTCAGCCAGTTACTGCCTAGTCTGTACTGCTGCCTGGGGCTTTGCCATGCCAAATGTAGGACTGCATTTGCCTTTTTTTGAACTTCATGAGGTCCTTGTCAGCCCATTTCTCCAGCCTGTCAACTTTGCTCTGAAGAACAGTTCTGCCCTTCAGTCTAAGGGCCACTGCCATGAATTTGAAAGTGAAGTCTTATCGTATTGTCCAGGTTGTTATCAAAGCTGCTGAACCGGTTCAACCCTGGTATTGATCCCTGAGGGATGCCGGTAGTATTAGATTGGCAGTTGGACTGTGTACTACTGGTTACAGCCTTTGGATTCTACCAGTCTGGACAATTTTCCACCCCTGTAATAGTCTACTTGTCCAGTCCATATCTCACAAATTTGGCTATAGGGATACTGTGGGTAATTCTGTCAGAAGTCTTTCTGACACATTGTTACCAAAATGGTGTGACAATATCTTTCACTGTTTAACAAAAATAATTGTATTTTGCAGATAAATAGTTAGAATTTTAGAACATAGGTATTTTTACCCTGAAAAAGCAGCAAAAGTTCCTATGCAGAAAGCTCAGCTTTCTCAGCAAATAAAAAGCTTTTTCTATAATTGTATCTCTGTAAGGGGTGGGGTGGGGGGAGTCTTTGAAGTCTCTGCAGAAATCAATCTCAATACAAATTTCATAAGTATACCACCTTGCTGTTAAGATCTGTAGGATCAAATGAAAAAATGCAGAATGCTTGGTAGCTCAACAAGTTCTAAGGTATATCTTCATCTATTAATGAACTTTTTGAAGCTGTTCATCATATTTGGGAAGAAAAGAAAAAATGAAATGTTAAATGTTTTTGAGGACCCAGCTGCAGTTTATAAGCTATTTGTGAACTTTTGAATTGAACATGGAAATTAAGCAGTGGAGTAATTTTTGAAAGTGTTAAACAAGGCAGTGACATGGCTCTAGTTTTATGCCAAAGGTTTTCCAGATTTTAAGTAACAAGTGAAGCAGCAGGAGATTTTAATGCTATGACCAAAAGTGTTTACCTTTCTCCTATGAACTCAGGTAGCTACAGTTAGGAAAATACATAGTGTTAATTTTTTTTTGTTATTATTTCAATCAGTTGAAAAAATTTTCTTAGTAATCAGTTTAAAAATTATTTGCAGGCATGTTTGTTTAGTAAAATACTCAGTTATGTAAAAAGGATGCTATGTAGTAAAGCATGGTGAATCAATACTTCACAGAAGAAGAAGAAAAAAGTGTAGCAAGGAGTGCGTAAGAGAATTTAGTAGGGTAGAAAGGAAAAAAGCAGGAAAACAGATGTGATGTTAGTCAAGTGTAAGTAAGCGTTATAGACAATACAGCAATGCGTTGTTAATATTTAATCCTTTTCTCTAATAGGTGCTAAAAGGATTGAGTTCCTTATCTCCTTAGTATGTCGGTCTTTCTGCAAGCCAGCTCTTCATTGTAGCTGGACATGCAGCCTTTCTTTTTTTTCCAGCATAGTCCTCTGAACTCAGCTGTTTGATTTTGCATAGAGTTTCAAGTCTTGAGGATACCAAAAGTTACTGCTTCTAGCAGTAATGTCCCTCAAAGTTATTTAACTGCTGGGTGTGATTTCCAGAATTTTCCCTTTTACTGTTCCTGGAGTTTAGTTCATAAACAGTTGCTTATCTGTTTTCAAGTCTTTGCCTTGCATCAGTTTAGTACTTGTGCAAGTGAGAGATAATTACTGGAAATGCTTAGTGTGCACTTAGTCCAAGAAGGCTTTGCACTGGTACCAGCTTGATTAGAACTTGGTTCATGAAAGTTAAAAAGAAATTTGCAGATTAATAGTGGGAGTTTCTGATGTATAGTGGCAGTCTATCAGATGTAATCTTTTCTCATAATTCAAAAGATCTCATTTACTTTCTGACCTTGCAAGAGGAAAAAGTCAAGATGTTGCTGGTTTATATGTAGTGTACCAATATTGCTGAACTGAAAGACAGCCGAAATGAAGTCATATCTTGGCTGAAATAATCTTGACCTTATTCCTGTATTCCATTACCTGTAAGTCTTGCAAGTGTATGTCATCCTTTGTGGTTTTGTCTTTTTTTTTCCTAACTGCAAGAAAATTTTCACACCCCATTCTTTATAGCATATTTGAAAAGTAAGGCTTTTTCATTAAAAAAATAAAAAGGTGTGTGTATATTAAAACTTTAAAAAGTTGCGTATTCCATAGACCTATATGTCTGCGTCATTCTTGTTATCCTCCAGTTCAGGCTGAGCTCTGGAGTTTATCTTGTCCTGTTTTCATTAGTTGGCATTTTTTGACAGGTCTCTGACATAATTGTTACTAGTAATAAGTTCTGCTGAGCACTTTTTTTTAAACTAGGGTAGTATTTTCAAAAAAGTATTTTTGCAATAGCATGTTGTGAAGAAGAGTATCTTAGCAAAGGTTTTTTTTCATCAAGAGATAGTGCTTTTAGCCAAGAAAACACACACAGTATTTTCTTCCTGAAATATATTCATGAAGTTACAGTAATGGTGGTCTAATGTGTGCAGTAAGAGTCTAATAGCAAGCTGTCAGAAATTCATCCCAGTAAAATATTTGTTCCTTGTTTAGGAAGTTATTGGGAATCAACAGTGATAGAGGAAGGTAAGTCTAATCAGTGACCATGATGAAAATTTGTCTAGGAAATAAGATTTTCTCTGTATTGTTAATTCTTTTTAAGCATACTGACTCAGAGGCTAGGAGCAACACTTGTTTTTCTTGCACAGTTTCTGATGTTGTTCTAGTCAATGGCCTTAGATAGAGTAGTGTTTCTCTAATAAATATTTTACTTTTTTCACTTACTACATAAAATATGATAGGAGAACCACTATCTGAAAAGTTTATCTGGGGACTTTAATAATTTACTGTAATTCATTATTTCAAAAACTGTGTTCCAAAACTGTGATTTTTAATATTGTGATGTTATAAATAGAGGTGTACAGTTTTGAAGATGAATGACTAAATGAACATATCAAGTTTTTAGACTCAATGTTTAGGAATTTTTTTATGATTGTTTTTGCTTCTTACTCTTCGTGGTTGTCATGCCCCCTCCCCGCCCCCCGCCCCCCCCCCCTTCCCCGTCTGTTACTGACACACAGGTGTGAGAACTCACTACACCAAAATGCACATTTCTTCTTATTTGTTGGGTTGTCTTTTTTCCCAGAATATACCCTAGTGAAAATAAATCTCATTACACTGAACAAGTGACAAATGCAAACTCTTCTGAAAGGAAGAGCATATTTAAGCATCAAATCTTTTTATATGCCTATCAATGTGAGTAACATCTGTTTAAATGTTTGAAGCACATCAGAAGCTTTCATTAGTGCTTCAGGTCTCACGGTATAATCTTTTTCTGATTAGTAAGATTAAATGCCCATTGTCTAATGCTGATGAAGTCATAAGAAAGCCACAGAAACATCACCTGAATGTAGTGAATTCCTCATCAGGTACTAAATCCGTGTCCATAGGGTATGAAATAATGGTTTCTCCACAGCTCACACCACTTCAGGTACATTCTAACCATCTGCCTGTGCCATAGATACTGCTGAAAAATGGTTGAAAGTCCAGTGGACTTAAGTATAGAGCCCTCATGTATAACTCAGTAGTCCGCTCCAGCACCACTCAAACATTCAGCGTACTGCTTCTATCGATACATGCTTCTACTGACGCCCTGAAGCAAGTCTTTTAACTGGTGTGCTACAGTGTTGTCCTGCAGGGCTAAAGTTAAATGTCAGCATTCAGTTCAATGTGCGTGCTATGTATTTACAAAAACGTGATTTCTCATTGGTAAATAACTCCCGTTTTCTCATTATAATTTTTCTGAATGAAAAGCCTTTTCTCTGAAAGACAGCAGTAGTGGGGACTGAGCTCTTATTCACATCAAAGTCTTTATTTAAATTTAAACATGTATATGAAGAAAAACACTTTGTAGGACTGCTGTCTTTATTTGAAAAATAATTTTGTATATTTTGTGATTAACTAAGGTTGCAAAGATAATAGGCAACTCTCATCTTCTTGCTGAAGATGAAGCCACAACTCACCTTACAAGGCTGAAAAGGCTACAAAATATTTTACTCAAGACAGGATTTGGCATAATATCTGAAAGAATGGCATTTGGTAGAGTTCTGTTAAACTTGGTGTAGGTCCTTCAGTATTGTGGATGGTGGAGGGCCTAAGCATTCCTCTGGAGTATGAATTGGAGCACAGGCTTTCATGGCCAGGTGATCCTAGAGGGAAGAGAAGAGGCATTTTACTAACTTTCATACTTGCCAATATTTTAAGGGGTTCCTTAATTGGTACGTACTTCTTTTCTCAGACATATATCCACTCTATTAAATGCCAGTGAAAATCATACCTGTTCATAACATGGAAATGAATCACCTGTCTTTTTGCAAAGAGCAGTCAGAAGTGTTCAAAATTAATTCCTCAGCTCACTAGTTCTTTTGCAGGTCTATTGGAACCTCTTGGAAAGAAATGCAAAGACTTTAATGATCAGTTTCTCTGCCAGTGTCTGCATTTTCCTTGCCTTTCAGCAAGATACGGGGTTGGTGGCTGCGCTTCAAAGTGTCGAAAAATCTGTGACCCTTTTCTCATCTTCCTTTAGTAGGAAGGAGAGGAGGTTAACTGTTGATCTGGTTATAAAATTGATGTTAGGCTTGACAGCTTCAAGCTGCCCAAAAATGGATGTTTGTACTTGTTGGCTTGCAGTTCTGAAAGCTTTGCTGCCTTTGTAGTTTCACTGTGTATCCATGTATGCTAAAATTAAAAATTGTCAGTGTCACTCTTCCCATAGACCATTGTAACAGTGTGTCCCTTAATTGTTGCAAAATCAGTGTGTTCCTTTATGTGTGATAGATGCCATCTTTTATTTGAAACAGCTTTTCAGCCAAGTTTATGGAAGATCTAGGATCCTTTGAACTAAAACTGATGAGTAAACTAAAAAACAGAAATGAAAATATGCAAGGAAATGTAGAAAACTTCCTGTGGATCTGAGAAACTACTTGCAATAAAATTCTTGCTATTACTTTTTTCATAGCGGGGGGCCAAATTGCCAAATTGCTAATGTAGAAAGACAGAATGCAGTTTTCTTAAACATGAGATGCATTGCTCTTTTAGCATAGTTCTTGTAGGAACAAGGTCTGCCTTAGATTAGTGTGATCTCTGTGCTGTCATTCTTCCTTCTCTGTGATACTTCCGTTCAGGTGCTTTTAAGGTTTCAGCAGCTGTCTGCATGATGGTGAAGGGAAACAGCCCTTGCTCTGATCTAATTAACGTGCTTTATTGTTTGTGGTGCTTTAAGAATATTTCCAGTTCTATTGTTGCAAGCTTTTTAACATGATCAAATCATAAAATTAAACCTCAGTTATCAACAAACTGTTTTTTGGATGATGTGACACAACTTAAAACTCCACAAAATCAGTGAAGAAACCCTGCTTTTAGAAAGATTACTGATTAAGTTACTTTAGATTCATTCTTTGTCTTTCAGAAAGGATTTGTGAATAGTTTCTGCTTTTTATTTTTTGTACTTCCTGACCTTTGAATTAAGTAATGGCTAGCAGTAGCAAAAAAGCTGAATAAATACTGATTAAAATACCCACTGTGTCCCTTACCTCAAAGAGATTACTTTGAGCTAAGACTGTAGCATCCCATGTACAATCTTCATGTGAGTGGAACAAAGACTATTCTTTCATACCTTCTTGTGATGACTGCATCCATCAGGTGCATTAATAGGAATCAAATACGTTTCTTGGAATATTCTCGACTGTGGCTCTGTTAGTTACGATCTTGCTTTCTTTTTGGTTGTCATTGTCAACAGATTTAACCATCATCTGTTCTTTTCTCCCTTTTGGATGTTTATGGTCGTTTGGAAAAGTTTAGAAAACTTAATTTAGAGAAGGTGGAAGTACAGCTAATCTACAACCCAATGTTCAGACAGCTTTGATCATCTGGACCTATGGATGCCATTTAAGTTGTTAATATACTCTGACTTGGATCTAGGAAAACAGATGTCAGTTTTCTGTTTTGATATGTAATACAGACAAAAAAGACTTTTATGCTAGCATCTCAGGTAGACAGATGTATCCACATCAGTGTAATGGCATAAAGATCACTCATGTTTATTATTACTTTTTTAATTATGCGAACATTATCATGTAAAGGGTTAGTCATTTGAAACTATCTCGTTGATCTTCCAGCTGTTACAAGTACTAAACTGAAATATCTAAAATAAACCAGAATCAATAATTTTTCTGTCCTGAAAATCAGAGAAATGAAAGATTACATGTATTGCTCCAATTTTCAAAAGATAATTGGCAAGAACTAGATTAAAATTAGGAGGACATATGCTTTAATACATGAAAAGTGCCTTTGAAACCACGGATAGCAGTCAGAAGTCTTCTAATGATTAATGTGTAGACTTTTGTGATGTACACATACACTTGAGTATTCATATTGGCATCTGTCTTAGATATAAAAAAAACCACTGTATAAGATTCCAAATATGAATTTGACTGCACAACCCACAGGACTTTAAGGTATTCCGCATGAATTGTGGAAGGATTCTAAAATAATTTAAAAGACCTTTCTTGTTTGATTCTTTTGGGTTTTGTTTTGTTTTGGTATATGAATATTAGAAAAGATCAAATTTTTTTATAGCCTGGATTGAGTGCCATAATACCATAAAAATGATGTGCATTTGCTATCTGGTATATGAAAGCCAATGATACTATACTGCAGCAAGATAGAAAAATAATGCAGGCTTTCCTATTTATCTTTCAGACAAACAGATAAAATAAAGCAAAAATAAAGAGTGACATTGGGAGACAGAAGATAAGTTTTGCCAGATGTATGTGAGTAGATATTGTTCTGTCATGATACTAATTTGAATTCTGAAAGCCTTGTAAAAAAAAAAGGACTAGCCTGTTAACCAGCACTGATTAACTATTACCGTCCTTTCTAAACAAATTTCTAATAGATTTCTGAAATACCTCTTAGCATACTTTTAATATCATCAATGAAGGTGGATTATAGAAAAATCAGTTAAGTAAATCTACTAAATTACTGCTCTACAATTTGATACTTCATTGCAGAGACTGGAAAGAAAATAAATGTATTATGAAGGGAGAGAACTGGAAAAACTGGTGCAGAATGTGGGATGAGAATTAGGGAAAAACAAGCTGTTTACTTGTGTAAGGGGCTGTGTTTGTAATGTGGGAAAGGTTGATGAAGGTGGAAGGCAATGTCACAGAGACGAGTTAGATTTGAAAAATATAATATGGTCTTTAGTATGCAGAAGGTAAATGTTCTTTCAGTTGTACTGACTGTTGGTTGCTATAGTAATAAAAAGGGTTGACCAGTAAGTTGAAATTGAGTAGCTTTAAATATATAGCTGTTTATTAAGCTGTACACTGTAAGATGATTTCAGAACAGCAGGGACATCTATTTTGTTAATACTTGTCAATTTTGTGTGCATTTTTTATCTTCTACAGCCGTATTTTCAAGCCCCTAGAATGTTGATAACATCTTTCTCTCACTGTCTCCTTTACCTTTGTTTCCAGATTTTGTTGTTCAGGTGTAGAAATTGTTTTCTTTTCCTCTGGATGTTAGGGATGTTTCAGTTTTAACTGCTTTTAAAAGTTCCTGTTAGTGAAGTTTGTCTTTTTTAAAATGTGCAGACTGTATAAAACTAAATTACAAACATGTCTTTCACGAGGAGCTTTTAATGAAGGCCTCTTCATTAAGATGAGAATATGTGAAAAATGATTTATATACAGCTGTGCTGTATAGCTGAATGTATTATTGGCAAATAATATTGGCAAAGACTAGGTAGGTCATTTTTATTTCATGTACTTGTCATTTTTGGAGTGGTATTTTAAAACAAATTTTAATGAGAAACTTACCTGAGTTTATTAGTTAAAATCAATTATGTTAATACAATGCAGTTACTTCAATTTATTATATTGCTGTCATGTACTATAACTATAGCTTAAAAGCAGTGGTATTTTGTACTGATAGTAAGAATTACTTGATGTCAAGTCCAGAGTTAAGGCCTATGTTTCTCGTGAACTCTGCAAAAGTAAAATGTAATTCTGACTTCAATTTGAAAGATATGCACGTGTGTTTCTGAAGTAAGATTTCTCCTATACAATATCTATGTTGTTTTCCCAAATTCGGGGTGAACAGCATTGCAATTTTATGTTAATGGTCAGTCATTCAAAATGATGTAAAAAATGAAAATCACAAGATTGAAGACTACACTGAAACTTTGAAAGGATACTACATTTTGGACTCTGTTCACTTTCAAGTTTTTGACCTCCTTAATTTATCTTTACATGATGCTTCCATGTTTTTCTTTGTTAACCTAAGAGCTGAAACTGTTCTTGTATTTGGGGTTTTGCATCCCATCTCCTGATACCAGGAATAGGGTTTTAGGAGAAACAGAAATCACAAGGGTCGGTCGTCGTGGTAGTGCTTCATGCAACTGAAGGAAGATAGTGCCTATGCTTCGCAAGCCTGCTACGCTTTTCTGTCATTCTTAAAGCCTTAAACAAGTTGGTAGAAAAGTAATTCAAATATCAGATAGATTTAGATACTAGAGGTATGTATTATTGTTTTGAATAGAGTTGTCACTGTTCAGCACAAATAATAAATGGAAGGTATTTTTCTAAATTTATTTAAGGAAAACCAAAATGTATATAGTATATTCTGAATTCTGGACAGAAATGTATTGCTTGTAAATGAAGTCTGCAATGTTGGTGGCTTGGCGTGGGTTGGTTTTGTTTTTCTGTTTTTCTGTGTGAGTGTTGGCTTGGCTTTGTTTTTTGTGGAGTGTTGGTTTGTTTGGGGTTTTTTTGGGAGGAGTTGTTTCTGTGGTGAGGTTTAGGTTTTGTTTTGTTTTAAAGGTGTCAGTCTTATAGGAAAGGTAACATTGTTCTGTAGGGTTTTACTGGGATGGGTTACGTTAGCACTCGGTTCCAGTGTCAGTGAAACAACTGTGTTCTCTGAATCGAACTTGTAAGATCAACTACAATTCATTTGTGTCCTGTGTAAGAAGGGTGATGGTGAAGCCAACTACTCTGATCTTCCATTAGTGCTCATTTCTGCCTTGGGTGACCACACTGCAGCAGCTATTTAATGAATTAATCTCTTGGTAAGAAAATACTACAAGAAAAGATGTTGCTTTTCAGCTTGGGTGGAAGAATTGCTGGGAGTGCAGAGTGCTTCAGTAATGGAACAGATGTAATGCGGTGTGTCTTGTGTGAGCCTGTCACATTCACCTTGCTTGTTGGGGAAGGAACTCAATACAGCTACCGTTTAAATTCAGAAACAACCCCAAGGCACTTGCAAACAGTGGGGTGTCAAGCATAACGGAGAATGGGTGCTCCACAAAGAGTTTTCCATTAGCAACACAGAACTTTGGTTTTGGTTTTAGTGCTTTTAAACTAGTTAATGCATGGGAAGAATAAATGGAAACTGGGATAGGCAAAGCGTAACTGTTTTAACCTTTCACTCTAATTCAACAGTATCTCTACCAAAAGAGGGACATAGATTGTTTGCAACAGCAAACTTCATTGAAAGTTTCTGGTCTCTAAATACCAAACCTGTCTAGAGTGAGACTGCCATTTCACTTTTTTTTGTGTGTGTGTGTGTGTGTGTGTGTAATATTCATTATTATAATAGATTCTATACAATTACTATGTCATTTTCTGAAATAGTACTGTATTATATGTAACTATATGAGTGTACTTGGGAGTACTCCTTATTGCAACTTACTATGTTTGATAGCCAATTTTTTTAAGTCACAGTGCATTCATTAATCTAGTGATCAATATGCAGTTGTTTCATTTTTCCAATAGCAGGTGATTTACGTAGCAACTGAAGTTAACAATATCAATGAATTTCTTAGGCAAAGTTTCAGTAATTTTCCAAATGTAAAAAAAAACCCAAAAGCTACACTTTGGACAGTATTTTAAAAACCAAATACAGTAGAAATCTTTTAAAGTGTGTTGATTTGGAACTCCTGATTAATTAAGGAAAGAGGAAAAAAAAAAAAAGTGAAATAATGAGATCTTAGTGACTTGTGAGCAGCAATTACCAGTAGCTAACTCAAGTTTCACATCGTTATTGTCACCTATGTATCTTTATACAATAGTGAATTATGCTTACATTGTGCACTACTAATTTCAGCCCTGTAATGACTTCTGAGCTTATTGTTTCACATTACATGAGCAGGCTAAATGCCCAAGTTCATTCAAGACAGTTGGATAAAGAAAAACAGAGGCTGATGACACATCAGGTTTCCTTGTACAAAATACACAAAGGAGCTGTCCTCATTCTTGCCTCAGTCATCTTCAGGTTTCTGTGGAAAAGCTTAGGTGGTGATCTGCCATCCTTCTGAGAATGTTCTAAACAAGTAAAGGATGTACTTTTATTTCTATAAGACTTTGATCAGTCTAACTCTAAGATGTTTCTGTGCAAATTTTTTTGAGAGTGGTAATTTATAGGAGCACCTGTATGTGTAAAATAGTGTGGGAAGGGTAACTGGTTTCTATCTTAAATTGTGACGTGGTCTTAAACATTGAAAGGTCTATTAGAAGCACAGAAAAGACAAAAATCGTAACACACACACACACACACCCCCATTACAGTGGTGAGTGATTACGGGGTAGATGAATTAGTCTTGCATAGTTATTTGTGGATGAGGCATATTCCTGACTTAATGCCAACAATTAATAAAGCCTATCTGGTGTTCCTACAAGATGCCATATTGAGGCACATAGTCCATATGCACTACCCATGAGAATTACGTCTTTCATTTGAACTTCATATGAGAGCTGCAGAAGGGAATCTGGCATGTTTCAGACCCTTAGCTGTTTTCCCAGTGATCTTTTTCACACCGGTTTGCTGGGGTTTTTTTGTTTGTTTGTTTTTTTGGGTTTTTTTTTTTTTTTTTTTTGTTAATTGCCATGCTTTTAAAGCGGACCAGGTGGTACACAGAAGTATTGTCAGTATCTCTTTTTGTTGTTGTCCGGTGTTGCTTCACCTGTTAGTGGTAAACTATATCTGTGTTTATACAGTAATTGTTTTAATGTTTATGTGTAGATGACAGAATATTTACAACAATGTATCCCCTTTTCAAAATGTTTGTTTTGTTGGGGGGCTTTGTGTTTGGGGTTTTTGTTTTGGTTTTTTTAATGCTCTTAGAGTCAGCTAGCTTAAACTACAGTGTTCTTAATTTGTTGAAAAAGATTTATACATCCAACATGAATGTAAAAATGTTTTAAGGGCAAAAACATGCATAAGATACTGGAAAGCCTAACAAATATGGTAATGCTACTTAATGTCTCTTAGTAATTGTTAAATTAACAAGAGGATTTTGAAATTGACAGACAGAAAACCTTTGTGGGTTTTCCACGTTGGGATAAGAATTGTCAGGCTGTAGTCTATTCACCGTGTTATGCTGATTGTATATGTGTGCTGTAGACATACATCTGGCTCTGAAATAAGAAACTCTCTTCTTCTCTCTCCCTTTCTTGTCTGTTGTTTGAAATACTTTAAGTAAACAGTCTATATTCTGACCTTACTGCTGGTATTACAGTTGGTTACCATAGGCTATACACAGCATAGGAGGAGTTCCAGTCACCAAAGAGTTAAATGCATTGCTGAAGTTACACTGTGGAGTAATAGCAATGCCAGTATTGGCATCATGATATTCAGAGTTGAATGGACTCACAAACACTAGAAATGGGCTGTGAATATGATCACTGGCACAAAGAAAAGCTAAAAGCTTTTGCAGCAAAAGGTCACTCCTGTCTCCCCCCCTTCCCCCCACCCTTTACTTTTCTGTCCTAGAGGCCTGCCTTTCTGTTCTGGTGGCAAATAAGGTGTTTGAAGAAGTTCTTATCTTAAACTGGTCACAGTTCTTCTGCTATGATCTGGGTTGAGTTACTTTGCTATGAAATGCTGTACTTCTGTGCTTTGCAGATGATTTTCAGTTCTGAGAAATCACTGGAAACCTTCGTCTGTGAAAGATCTAGTGTTTAAAATCCTGAAGTATGCAGTTAGAAATAGGCTGTGTTGAAAATTAGCAAAATAAATACAGCAGTGGTCTTTGAGTGGAAAGCTCATGGTATCTTCTTTCCTTTACGCACTTTCTCTTTTCACTTGGGGAGCCCTGCATCTTCCTTTGCACAGGTATTACTGGATGGCATAAGGAACAAGAGTAATGAGAAAAAAATATTTAGAACTTAAACATGCTTAATAAACACATCAGTTATAAATTTTCTGGTTTACAACTTCAGAAGTAAGTTCTGGAACCATAATTATCTATTTCAGATTATTATTTTAGATTATAAATATGGAGAATGGAAGTCTTCAGGTCTAAGGCTTCATGTAACTCCTAAGAATGCAGAGGGGCTAGGACTGCCCTTTACTACCATTGACAGAATAAATATATTCGTCTATTGACAGGAGTTTTGTGGTATTACTGTTTAATGTTATTGTTTGCACCTTGTGGGCATCGGAAGATCAGACAAGGAACTGAAAACCTGGAATTAGCTGAATTGGGTAAAATTGAAGGTTCATCCTGTTTCACTCCTGTCATTTGAAGTCAATCAATAGTGAAAGTCTGTGGGGAGTTCAACAACAGTAGAAGAGCATGGGGAGGCATTTCCAGGACACTCTTATCAGACGTAAGTCCATATAACAAAATAGTATACATTTCCTGGTGCAAGGTTTGTATGTGTACTATGGACCTGCAAATTTGTGCCAGCTTTTGGAGCTTGAAAGCAAGGCATAAAATGTTTTCTGAACCTTTGGGAAGCTCCTGAAGCTTGTGGTGTTCTTTTGGGTTACAGATTGAGGACAGTGTTCCCTCACCCTTTGGCAGCAGGAAAAGACTGCAGAGCAAATTGTGCTCTGTGGGGAGTTCTGGTGTCAGTTTTGCACTTCAGTGAGAAGTGTCGCTGGTGAACATGGTTGACATAGGAATGTCTTCTGGGGACATCTTGACCAAGAGTTGGGAAGTGCTGCATGCAGTTTTGATGTTGTCTCTCTTCACTTAAAAACAACAAAAATGGTGTTTCTTGCACTCCATTTACTGTTCTTTCTCTTTTAGGCAACTTGATGGCAAATGTTCTTTGATCTATTTTTTGTAATTAATTTCTGTTTTTTCTTTTCAGAATGCTGAAGTTGAAAGTTGATACTTCTCAGTTCCTAGGTATTTTGGTTTAGGTTTTTTGGTTTTTGGCTTTTCTTTTTCTTAATGGCATTATGATTATTTGTTGGGAATCATCTCCTGATGATGAATCTATTCAGCTTCATATCTAGCTTTCTGTAAACTTTTTACCGTGTCAACAGGCCTCAGCTGCTGATACACTGCCCATGTTAAGAAGAAAAAATTGGGCAATCTGAAGTCCGTCCTTTCATCATATTACCTCTTTCTGACTCTACAACTGCTAGCAGCTATTTCAGTTTACGACTGTGAGACAAACTGTTAATGCAGCCTTTGTCATTTCAGCTTTTTACATTTTTTTCTTTGTAACAGCGTTTTGCCATTTCATTTTTTTACACTTCTTTGTGTGTGTGCACTTGTCTTCGTTAGGTACATGTGCTGTAACTTACTGAAGATTCATGTCGGCAGGCAGCTGCCATGGGCAACTGATTTGTAAGAACATACTAGTTTAAAACCAAAAAAAAAGAAAGAAAAAAAAAAGGCCCACCTTCAGCCCTGGGGTTGGGAAAAAGAAGCCAACTGCAGCACATGAAGAGACGGGATGTAGCTTGATGCAAGCAAGATGTCGATTTATTAGTGATTCTTTTACATTAATATACGTTTCTACCTTCTACATGTTAGACACTGATTGGTTAAATCTTAAGCATGAACTACACAGACTGGCTATCTTCTAAGACACATAATTTAAACAATAGGTACTGATTAGTCTATCTTATCTTAGCATCAAATTCTAAGATTAGGGGTTTTCTTTCTACTTGACTTTCGTGAATAACAAAGTTCCTTATCAGCACTATCCGTTCCCTTATCTTGCTGTATGTCCCTCTTTTGTCTGTAGGGTTGGCATCTCAAGTGCTGTGGCTCAAGAGTCTGTGTTAACTTGTCCCTTTGTTCCCAGGGCTTATGCCCTACAAGTCCTAACAGGTCTCCATCAGGCTAACAGTGCTCAGACTCTCCTCCTTGAGGCCTTGCCCTACAGCCAACAAAAACTGGCTGCAGTCTGTGCTGTAGTTTGGTTGAAGAAGTTGTAGAACTAGGTTGGTACAGTTCATCAACCAAACTGAAGTTGGAGAACACTCCTCACTGGGGGTCATCAGTTGAAAGACTGATTTTGTTGCCTGTTAAAGAATAGTAATTGTATCAGTGACCTTTAAGTGTATTTGGAGGAGGTATACAAGGGATGTAGGATGTATGGTAAAGGTAATGAAAAGACAACTTGTAGGTGTTGCATGAATATGTTCTCCCAACATTTATTGTACCACCTGTGACAATTTTGCAGCAGCCAGAACAATCACCTATTGCCAAAAAATCGAACAAGAACTAGTGAGAATGTTTTAGTTAGATTTGGAGATTGGAATATCAACCTTAAAACTGTCAGGGAAGAGTGATGAAGAATAATGTTATCCTGTCTGCTGGCACAACTGTAATAGGTGATCTCTAAGAGATAACACCTTCTGTAGGAGAGATATGAAATTAAACAGCTGTGCTCCAGATGTATTGACCTGTGTGGGTGTTAGAGCTGACTTGAAATGGCAGATTATGGGGGGTGTGAATGTTGGAGTAAATGACTACAATGCAGTACAAAATGTCCTAATTTTCCTTTAAATCTGAGAGAAACTTAATCAAGAATTATCAAATAAAAAATTTTGCTTGAGCTTAATCCATTTCTCAAATAAAAAGCCAAACACAAAACCTTAAATTGTGTTTTGAGATTGAGCAGCTATTGCTGTTAGTGGAGAGAAATGAATTATATTTTTCAGTTCTGAAAGATCTTTCTCTCTTTAGGAAACCTAAGCCACAAATAAACACTTTTGAACACCTACCACTTTTGATAATGTCATAGTGGCAGTATAATCCAGAAGTAGATTTGTGTTAGGACATATAAAACCCCCACTTCTCAAGTTTCTGATTAGAGGCATCTACCTGGAAAGTCTAGATAAAAAGAAGACCTGCAAGAGGAACACTTCAGAGAATATCCAGATAACTTTGGCAGTAGCTTCTGTTTAATCTGTTGCTTCATTTTTTGGCTTCTGAATTGATGACATATGTGTGCAGCTATGTGTTTTGAGTTTAAAAGCTTTGTCTGGAACGTCTAGAGAGGACACTTTTTTTAATGTTCAAATGGAAGGTATCAGAACAGTTCAGCTTCTCATATTTGCTCATTACAAAGCCCAGTGCTTCCAGCACTAAACATTGTACCCTATGCATAAGCCCTTTTGCCGGTATTCCTATTGAAGTATTTATTGACAGGTGGGTCAGAGGCAGTCAGAGAAATGTTTTTTCCTTGATTCACAAAGTGCAACTACTGCTTCTGCCGTTTTCTGTGGCCCTTGCTGGTCCTCTTTGAGCAAGCAGCCTCCTTCAGGAACTGTCAGGCTTTGTCTTAGGCTCCTGCCTAGCTCCAGTAATTACAATAAATTATTTTAAAGTTTTGGATTCAGAAAATAAGATCTTCAGTCATTGAGCAGTAGTTGAGATGGAACAAATGACTAACACAAATGGGTTGGTATTTGATTTTTTATTCCAGTGGTTCTACTCTGAAGCTGTGTATCATGGTGTTCAACAATGAATAATGAATCTGTATCCTCAAGTATTTTTCTTGCATAGAAGACATGTTATATTGGAATTTGAGAGGAACTGCATTTCAGTTCAGCCCCCTCTGGAGATATCTGAGAGTGACTAAAAGCTAAGTACCATACAGCAAAACAGTGATTGATGGGTTATCAATATAAATGTTCTTGGTTCCTTTGGGAAGGAACATCTCAACTTCAAGCAAGAATCGGAAAATGGGCCAAGCAAGAGTCACTGAACAACATGGGCATTAGGTGTAGGTTCACTGAGGCAATGCTTGGTTGGGGGAAAATTCAGTTAAACAAAGGAAAGGGACAGGAGAAGCCTAGATGAGTCCTTGCAACTCCTGGAACTTGGGAGATAATGCAAACTAACGGAATCCTGAAAGTTCATCTGTTTCCTGTGTAAGAGAAAATTAAGACAGTCTGAATATATCTGTAAGCTGTACACGTTCTGTTATATTTTTAAATTCTTAAGAAGGTTGTTTGCTTTCTTATTTTCTAGTTAAAAAATGAATCAAGTTAAGATTATTAAATGCTGGTAGTGAGCTCTTATAAACTGATGGGCTGTTCCAACCTAAGCATAGTAGCTGCACTTTGAAAGAGATGTGGATGATTTAAAACGGGGAACAGATGAAATCATCCCTATGGTTTTGATGTTGACTTCTGAATGTACAAGATTTATTTTACTGGGTCTTTTAATTTTGAAAGCTTTCTGTTGTGTCTCCAAAGTTAATCATACTACAGAAAGGTCCTCAGTGGGTACGTGTGAGTGCCAAGCGAAATTCCTAAATAAATAAAAAAGCACCTGCTGAAACCTTGTGTGTTTATTCGGTGGTGTTTGGTTTGTTTTTTTTTTTTTGGGGTGGTGGTGGTGGGTGGTGTTTATAGTACTGCTTGGGCTCTCCCGCCTCTCTGTGTCTGGCTGATTGTGAAATCCTGTGGTGCCCTCTGGTGGGTAAATCCTAAGTAAAGATGTTGGCCTGTTCGCAATAGGGGTCATGAAACCCACTCAGAAAACCAGGAAAAGTTCTCTTTCTATGGGGATGGGGGGGGGGGGGGGGGGAGGTTGTGAATTTTGGTAGCGTATAAGTGTGCATTATTACTGAATTATTTCTATGTAGGGAGCAGTCTGAGTTCATTTTGTGTTTTAATGTCCTTCTTAAATTCCCTATTGACTGCTCGGAAATCAATTTTACGTTGCTTCCTAAAGACTTGAGGGTTTCCTATCTTGATAACGTGTACCTATCATTATTTCACTTCTGAGTTAATATGTATTGTGCCGCTTTTACAGAAATAACATCAGCTGTTTTCTATTCCCAGACTTTTAATGCACAGTTCAAATTGAGATGCTAAGTATGTGTTTAAAAAAACGCAACAAAACAAAAGCTGGAAAGACAGTAGCTTGGATACCAGAATAGTTTCATAAATAAAACTAAGAAACCCTCATAGGATTAAAATCTGAGCAAAGACTACTGTGCTCTAGGAGAGTTCTATAGAAGCTATAGAGCACATGACAAGGTGATCTGAACTAGTAACTCTTCCTCCCACCTTCTTTAACACTACTAGAAACTGCTACAAATCTCAACTTATTTGTCTTTTCTCTCTATCATTTTTTTTTTTCTATGAAGGATATTAGTTATGATGTCTTACTGAAGTGACTGCAGCATTCTACTGTGCTTTAAGATTAGTGTGTGGTAGTATAATTCTTAGGACATCTACATAAATAATTGATTTACATGGGTTGGTTTTTTTTTCTAGAATGGACAGAAGGGGAGGAGATGACTCAAGACAATATTGACAATTGGTAGAAATTACTGAGAGCAAAGTTCAGAATTAGTCTTGAGTCTACTTGTGTGCCCGGATAACCTTAAAAGATTGCACAGTAACCAGCAATATGTGAAAAGCAAAATTGTTAAGATTAGAGGAGTCCTCTCTCTAGAGAGATCAAGACGGATTTTTTTATACATGTTTTTATTTGGTTTTAGTTGGTGATGACCAGAGAAATGTGCTAAGTTGTAGAAACAGAAGATTTTATAACTTTAAGCAGGTGATACACGTTTCTAGTCTGTCTGAAGTCCAGAAATGCAGTGTTCTTACTGTTACATGAATGCTATTTTTGTATTCAGAAGGTAGTTCCAAGAATGTCTGTATGGAGCAATTCAGTATAATGTGAGAGGCATTGTAGGCTGTAAGTTATGTGATAGCCTAATTTAAAAAAAATGTAATGGCTTTAATGAAGTCTTTGTAGAAATACATGACACACTTAAGATAGCCTTTATATTGCTTATTATAATAAACTTATTTGCTTTTACCACATTTACTTCTAGTAATCACTGGTGTTGGTGTTTGTATGCGTGTGTCAAAAGTTTTATGCATGAAATGATTTCAGCACAGAACCTGTCACTGTAAATGGGCTGTAATGTCTGTAGGGAGTAGGGTGGGGCAATGTCTTTGTTGGTAAATAACTAATTTTGCTTGGTATCACCATGGAAGCCCATTTTCTAGCACTTCACTTCAAAAAATGACTCTTTTTTTTTTTTTAGTTTTATTAAGCAGCTGGGGAAAAGGTAACATTGCAATGTAGAAGGAATATTAAAAAAGGGGGTGGCATTTGGCATCTTTAGAAGGGGGAAATGAAGGTTCTGACTTAATCTGCCCTTACCATATATGCTGCTAGTGCAGGTAAGTAATGTGACAGAATTGCTGTTAGACAAGACAGTGCTCCACAGATGGTGTTCTAGCCTCCGTTTCAAGGTTGTGATCATAACTACTTCACAGTTTGCCTTTAATAATAATACGTATAACTAAAGATACTTTTTGACTGCTAAAAGACTGTAGAATGAAGGACTAGAATGTCAAAAGTTTTACAACTTCTGTTCACTACCCTGTATCCTCCCGCTTCACCATTACTGGAGGCTCAGATAATGATTTTAGGTAGTTGCTTGTAGTCAAAGCTAAGTATGAGAAACAGTCAAGTAATTAGTCTCTTACTTACATGGGAGCCTGAGTAACCTAAGCAAAGGAACTTCACCTACAAGTGATTATTTAATTAACGTACTGTATTTTAAGCATCTAGTTGCATCTAAATTAAACACTTGAGACACTAATTTAAAATGCTGTTAGGTCACCAGTCTGATCAGTTTACAGCTGTAGTATAGCAGAAAAGTAGGATTTTCAGTTTTATTTTTATGTATGTACTTTGATAGGTGTGGGCTAAGCAGAACAGATGATAAATCATTGTTATGAATAGTTTAAATTAAAAAAAAAAAGAAATTCCAGGTGGTAATGGGAAATAAATTAATAGCCTGCTTCCATACTTCAACTCTCCTTTGAGATGTGGCTGTATCTCATTTCTATTAACATTTAAATAAATAAATAAAAATTGGTATTCAGTTCTGGCAGCTCTGAAATAGATAGTATATAAAAAAAAAAAAAAGCTGAATTTTTTATATTTTTCAGGTCCTTTAAAGAAACTAAAAGCCACAAATATTATGTGTGTAAAGAAACAACAGGCCAAGTGCTGGTAACTTTAAACTACTAAGAGGTTAGTTCTTTGATTAGGACGATTGATGCAGTTTATGAAATGCTGTTATTAATGTTTGCAGTTAACTGTTATGATGGAGCCAGCTATGGTGGAGATGGTGAGTCACTTAAGATTTGATATGATTTGAGAATGTACCTGTTGGTTGTAAGAGTTCATTTGCTGATAATGTATTGGGGCAGTTTTTGTCATGTACTACAGTTTGACTTCTTCTGTAATATAACTTTAGACTGATCCTCGATTTTCCCCCCATCATTTTCCTTTCTCATATAATTCTTGGAAGCCTTTGTGTTCTAGATGTATATAATGTTTTTTATACTTGAGGGTGAGATTGAAGAGAGAGGGTGAGATTAGCTCTTCCTTTCATGTAAGGCTATAGTATCAGGAGCATAAATGTGTGTGTGTGGGTGGGTGTTTACCTATCTGCCCACAGAAATTCTTAAAAAATATATTATTTATGACTGTGTTAAAGGAACAAGAGAAGTGTAGATGAGGTTAGGCTGTTGAGTCCCCACTGTTCAAGCACATCTCTCAGGATTACTGCTAAACACAGATCAGAAAATCCTCATGTCTCTGTGTCTGTGATGTTCAGGTGTCTATTTTCCTTTTTAAACTTTGTGGTGTCTGTTTTAAAGAAACACCATGGTGGTGTTACACTAGTGCCACCAAACAGCCATTTGAGCATCTGTGCTTGTAGCTCTTGTAAAAAGAAGATCCTAGATAGTTGTTTTTATTAGGACAGTGTTGTATTGTTTTGTAATATTTATGACTATGAGAATTTACAATGCAGTTTAAAAGGGGCAATATGACATTCATTTACCTCCTTTCCTTCCAAAACTGAGTACAAAGTGTGATTATTTGTATCTGGAAGATAGCAACTTTTTCCATGTGAAATAACCTAGTTATGAAGCAGAATAATACTAAATTTTCTACTGGGAGTGAGCTTTAGGTTGTGCATAAGAAGCCTTCAAACTCTAGG